>NW_026725470.1:0-114520 GCF_029784015.1 Lycium ferocissimum
GCATGCCTTTCCACCATACAAACTTCCATATTTCTATGCTTTGAACTTGTCTCTACATACCACAACACAAATCAAAGCTTCATAACATAGAAAAAGGATTGAAACCTTACCTTTCTCTTCAAACTTCTTCACTAGAACAACTTGTCAACTTGAATGAATAAGTGCCTCCTTCCAAACCAATTACACCAAGTTGTAGAGGAGGCTTGACTTAGCAAGAAAATCACAAGATACTAATTTTTGGAACAAGATCAAAGGACTTGGAATTTTTTGTTTTCCTTCTCCACTGTTCGGCCGAGAGGCTGTTTGGTGTTGTTCTTGAAACTTTTTTTTGTCTTCTTGAATTTTCTTGAAGCCTCCTTTGTTCTTATATTAATTAAGTGGTCACATGGATGATCACATGACCATTCTCCATGGGTTTGGGCCTCCCCCCATGGCCGGCCACCCTTCTTTTTTTGGGCCACAATTCTTATATTTTTTTCAAGCCCAATCAATGATGGGTCGTTTTGGGAAATTCACGAAACTAATTTACAAGATTCCAATTTTGCCCTTAACCTTCCATAACACTCCCGCGTCAATATTTCTTTGTTCATCACATGCACACTAAGTAGAATCCAATGGATACCTTAATTCCCACCATTCCGAATTATTTTCGATTTTTCCGAATACGCACAAAATGCGAGGTATAACAGCATGGTTATGCATGGAATTGGTGTTGAATTTTGCGTTATATTCTAGTTGTGATTATTGTAGAATATGAATTGAAAATGGAAGTTGAATAAATTGGAGTGAAGTTGGGAATATGGATGTGGCCGTGACCTATGGAGGATTTGCCATGATGATGATTTATGTTGTTTAATGTGTTAGTTGTGTAGTTATGATCCTTGTATTGTAAGTGTAGGAAAAATGATGTAAGCTCGTATGGAAATGGAATGTGGGAGTTTATGTTGATTTAGTGTGAATTTATGAAATTATGGGAATGAAGTGTTTAAGGTGTAAAATATGATTAAGGTTGATGAATTTGGATGATGAAAATGTGTTATGGACTTGTATGTTAAAGATTGGAAAAAAATTGGATAAATTGTGGTTTTGGCGGAAAGGTTTGCATGTTTTGTGTATTTTATGTATATCTTGTATGTACGTGGTAGAAATGTTATGATATGTTTCCGAATAGAATTGTAATGATCTTGATTAATATGTTGATGTTGAATTGGAAATATGAAGTTGGAAACGGAAGTTATGACATTATGTTGGAAAATGACCAATTAGGTCATATTGCGTTTTATTGGGTTTGTTGATTTGTTGTTGGTTATTCTGAGCCGAGCTAAGTCTCGGGGGTGTTGTATTCATAGGGGAAATCTTTGAAATTTACGTAGCCAAGTATAACCCCAAGTTGAAATATTAGCTTGCATGAATAGTAATTGGTAAGAATGACCATTTGCGGTTTTTGGACGAGACGGGAATTGAGATTTGAGGAGCGTAAGACGCGGTTCGAGGTATGTAAAGCCTTCCCTATTCTTCTTTGGCATGTTACGAGTGTACTAGGCTTGAAAGTGAACCTCGATTGCACTTCGTTCCATAATTCAAGATTGAAAATAGCGTCAAAACGTTCGGTAAGATTGAACCTCGTTTCTTCACAAGTTGTCATCAAAATGACGGGGTTTGTCCCAAACGCTTTTAAATGACTTTATAAAGACTATGATCCATGATTTATGCCCGCCGCCTCGATTTGACCCGAGGTGGGTGTTACGCCGGGAATATTCTAAGTTGGTTGCGACGAGGTATGGACAAGACTTTTAATTTCCGGTTTTGTTGATTTGTCTTAATGCATAAGATGCATATTCATCTTTGTGGATATGAAGTGTTAGGGGTAAGATTGGAATAAGGAAAAAAAAAAATTAGAGAATGAAAGTTGGAAAAAAATTTGGGACCAAAAATGAATTATGGAAAGTTGGCTATTATTTGAAAGAAAAGGGGCCTAAGTGGCCATACACATGTCATGTGGGCCATGGCCACATGGAAATTAATTATAAGGGAATTGGATGACTAAGTTCATCATTTTTCATCATCCTTCACCTAGAGAATTCATGAAGCATCAAGAGAGAGAGAGAAGAGAAAAAACGGCCATGGAAAAAAAAATTTGAAGACCAAGAACCTTCACCAAAAAAATTATTTCTTCTAGCCAAATTACCAATTGGAAGGTGCTCTTT
This sequence comes from Lycium ferocissimum, assembly GCF_029784015.1. Lineage (NCBI taxonomy): Eukaryota > Viridiplantae > Streptophyta > Magnoliopsida > Solanales > Solanaceae > Lycium > Lycium ferocissimum. The sequence continues at coordinate 2,208 of NW_026725470.1, forward strand.
AACGTGGGAGTGTTGTTGGATACAATAGGTCACTCGTTTTCATTATCCACCAACTTAGCCAAGTTGTGAAGTTGTGAAGAAAGGTAAGTTCCAATCTTGTTTTATGAGTTATGGAAGGTTTATGTGTATTGTAGTATGTTAATATGGATGAAATTCATGAAAATATGGATGTTAAAGTTGAGTTGTGAAAGTTGAAGGTTGGCCGTGTACATATATATTGTGTGTAGGAGTAATGAACTAATTGAATTCAACATGTTTATGTGTTGTTGTGACGTGTAGAAGATGAATGAAACTCATGGAATGTTGTTTATTGTGTTGGCCGAAAATAGGGGGCTGCTTGGTGTGCATGAAATGAATTAATGTTATCTTGTATTTTGGTTGTCGTCGACATGAATTCTATGACATAAAATGAAGGTTAATGATCCAAGTTGAAGCTATGATTGTTGTGGGCTGTTTTGTAGGTAAATATGATTTTTATATGTTCTTTTACAATTGTGAAGATCATGTTGTAATGTATGGGATTGTGGATGAAGCGTATGAATTTGAAGGAAAGAAATGTGTTGTTGATTGTTTGCTTGTATTTAGAGGGATTCGGGTGGCATGATACATTGGACGGGCTGATTTGAATGTTTTGCGAATGGCTTGGAACGCTCTTAAATCGTAATTGAATGGCCTCGGATTGATACTTGAATGTAGAATCAATGATGTTGACTTGATTGCATAAGGTTCAATTGAATGAATGGAATGTTGTTGAACTACGGGGAAAGGGATTATCAATGATAGAATGCGTTTGAAATTATTTATTAATGTTGTTGAAATTGTTGTTGGTTTGGTTGTTGTTGATGAATTTAGCCGAGTTAAAAATCTCGGGGTTGGTGAATATATAGGGGAAGTGCTGCCCAATTTTTGGTAGAAAAAGCAATGGTTTGGAATTGGATTCTTTAGCGCGTATGACTAATGTTCGATGCCTATCGATGTTATTGTAGATTTTGAGCAGCGAGGTTGAGTTTGGATTAGCCTAGGAAGCAAACCAGGTATGTGAAGCTTACCCTTCTTTTCTTTTTGGCATGTCTTAGACGAAACTAAGTTATGACGGGATTTTTGCCTCGGGGTAATTCCATTCGTAAAATTCGAGTATGTTTGTGATTCATGTTTGCTTTGATGTTGTTGGCATCCTTAGAATGGCTAGGTTATGGTCCGTATGTCTTGGATATGATTGAGTTTGAAACGTTGTGTAAGCGATTCGTATTTTTAACGCGGTTGAGTTGTGACCCTTATGTCTTTTGTAGAATTAAACTTTTAAGGTTTCAAAAGAGTTTTATTTTCAAAAGAATTTTGTTTTCAAAAAAAAAGACTTGTTCCTAAACGACTTCGAAACTACGAACGCCCGTAACTTTTGCATACGACCTCGAAACGCCCCAAAACATAATATATAAGTTCATAAGACATCACTCTCCCCTACCCCTCGTAGTCGGGCTCGGACGGGGGTCGGCACCCGTCCGTGGGGCCCGCGGCCTTTCTATGCTACTTTTATGGATTTTTCGGAAAATTTAACATTTTCTTCTCTATGACTATTTATTTATGTGTTTGTTGAGTTGGAAATAAGGATTTTATGCCCGTGATTTTGATACAAAATTGTGGTTTCTAAAGTTCGGTTTGACATGCCCCGAGCGAGATTCGGGAGAAAACTAGTTTTGACTTTGGTTTTGGATTTTCAAAAAAAGATGGCTCGTTTTGATTATTCGGCTGAGTCTGTGATGATGTCTGGTATGCGTGTGGTTACTTACGATCTGTTCGTGCGTTTTGTATTACCTCTTTCACCGGATCCCGGGCCGGTATATGATCGTGCGCACTATGATATATTCTGAAGTTATCTTGTGTTACGGTTCCGAGACCTCGCCATAGGGCCGGGTTCCGTTTATGAAGTTATCTTTGTGATATGGCTTATGATGTGTTGTGATGATGTGTTGTGTTCGGGGATACGGAGATTTGAAATCTTACGGAGTTATCTTTGTGTTGTGGCGCCGGATAGGGTGGCGACCACGTTCGTCCGCCGGGTCCTATGGACCGCATTTGATATGTGATGATGTGTGATGAGTTTGTTCTCCGATGATGAGTTTGATCACCGATGATGAGGCGGATCCCACATCGGTTCTTGTCATTCCATATGATGATTACGATGCGTTCGGTATGAGTATGCATGATTTGTGTGTCGGATGTAAGTACTTAGATAGTTGTGTTATTACGACTTCACTTTCGTACTTCCTACTTTAGTTATGACCTCGTTTGATGTATGCTATGCTTTACATGCTCAGTACATATTTCGTACTGACCCCCTTTCTTCGGGGGCTGCGTTTCATGCCACGCAGGTACCCACGGATGAGTCGAAGATGTTAGCAGAAGATGCTCCAGCTGGATTGGCGAGCTCCATTTCCTCCGGAGTCTTTGCCGAGTCAGGGTGCTTTGTATGGTGTTCGAGGTTATGATAGAGACTTTGCAGACAGAGTCGAGTGTATGATATGTCGGGTCTGTTTGTGAGCGGCTACGTAAGCCGGTGTGTTTGTATGTATTATGTTACCGATGTGTTTGGCAAGCGGCTATATAAGCCGAATATTTGTTATGCCTTATATTGCGAGATTTTATTTGGTTTGAAAAAAAAAAACGAGAGGCATGTTTGTTTTACGAAAATTTTTCATTACGTGTGTATGCTATGTTTTGTGGGCCCGGTATGGGTATGAGTGTTACGTTAGTCGGCGGGTTCGCTCGGCCCTAAGTAAGGGTCGGGTGCCGTCACGCCCTAACGGAAATTGGGGTGTGACAAAGTGGTATCGGAAGCGAGTTCGTCCTAGGGGTTGTACGCAAAGTCGTGTCCGGTAGAGTCTTGTTTATGGTGTGTTGCGCGCCACATTTATAAAACAGGAGGCTACGGGGCATTTAGGATGGTTACTCTTCTTTCATATCTGAGATCGTGCCGTAGAGCCAAGTCATAGGAGATGGGACTCCTTACCCTGATTTGTGATTGCAGCTGAAGAATGACCCTGACAGAGGGAAGTAAGTGACGATGTTGGAAGTCACGAAGTGCGCAGGTAAGTAAAGGAATGAAGGATGTATGTTGGCAAGGATATGGGACTCACGATTGAAATACGAGTTGGAGCCTAAAGGGGGAAAGCAAATAAGAAAGTGTTTCCGGTACCGTTTGAGTTGGACCCACGAGGTAAGTTTATCATTTTCGTACTGTTGTTGATGTTGGGAGCCCTGTGAGGCTGTGATATGATATAATATGCATATATGTATGTTGGCCCTGTGAGGCATTGTTGGTATTTCCTGCGTGCAGGTTTTGAGGTAGTAAGAAGTATAGAGGAAACTCTGCCGAAATTTTCCAGAAATGGAAAGAGAATAAGATGTGTGTTTGTAATACGACTTGCAAGGTCGTGCCGGTAGTAAAAGTGAGATTAAGACAAAAGTAAGAAGGAAAAGTTTAACCTGAGATCCTTATGATGTTTTATGAGATTAGTTGAACATTCGAGGACGAATGTTCTAAAGGGGAAAGGATGTTACACCCCGTACTTCGCACGTCGGAATATTCTAAGTTGGTTGCGACGAGGTATGGACAAGACTTTTAATTTCCGGTTTTGTTGATTTGTCTTAATGCATAAGATGCATATTCATCTTTGTGGATATGAAGTGTTAGGGGTAAGATTGGAATAAGGAAAAAAAAAAAAATTAGAGAATGAAAGTTGGAAAAAAATTTGGGACCAAAAATGAATTATGGAAAGTTGGCTATTATTTGAAAGAAAAGGGGCCTAAGTGGCCATACACATGTCATGTGGGCCATGGCCACATGGAAATTAATTATAAGGGAATTGGATGACTAAGTTCATCATTTTTCATCATCCTTCACCTAGAGAATTCATGAAGCATCAAGAGAGAGAGAGAAGAAAAAAACGGCCATGGAAAAAAAAATTTGAAGACCAAGAACCTTCACCAAAAAAATTATTTCTTCTAGCCAAATTACCAATTGGAAGGTGCTCTTTAACGTGGGAGTGTTGTTGGATACAATAGGTCACTCGTTTTCATTATCCACCAACTTAGCCAAGTTGTGAAGTTGTGAAGAAAGGTAAGTTCCAATCTTGTTTTATGAGTTATGGAAGGTTTATGTGTATTGTAGTATGTTAATATGGATGAAATTCATGAAAATATGGATGTTAAAGTTGAGTTGTGAAAGTTGAAGGTTGGCCGTGTACATATATATTGTGTGTAGGAGTAATGAACTAATTGAATTCAACATGTTTATGTGTTGTTGTGACGTGTAGAAGATGAATGAAACTCATGGAATGTTGTTTATTGTGTTGGCCGAAAATAGGGGGCTGCTTGGTGTGCATGAAATGAATTAATGTTATCTTGTATTTTGGTTGTCGTCGACATGAATTCTATGACATAAAATGAAGGTTAATGATCCAAGTTGAAGCTATGATTGTTGTGGGCTGTTTTGTAGGTAAATATGATTTTTATATGTTCTTTTACAATTGTGAAGATCATGTTGTAATGTATGGGATTGTGGATGAAGCGTATGAATTTGAAGGAAAGAAATGTGTTGTTGATTGTTTGCTTGTATTTAGAGGGATTCGGGTGGCATGATACATTGGACGGGCTGATTTGAATGTTTTGCGAATGGCTTGGAACGCTCTTAAATCGTAATTGAATGGCCTCGGATTGATACTTGAATGTAGAATCAATGATGTTGACTTGATTGCATAAGGTTCAATTGAATGAATGGAATGTTGTTGAACTACGGGGAAAGGGATTATCAATGATAGAATGCGTTTGAAATTATTTATTAATGTTGTTGAAATTGTTGTTGGTTTGGTTGTTGTTGATGAATTTAGCCGAGTTAAAAATCTCGGGGTTGGTGAATATATAGGGGAAGTGCTGCCCAATTTTTGGTAGAAAAAGCAATGGTTTGGAATTGGATTCTTTAGCGCGTATGACTAATGTTCGATGCCTATCGATGTTATTGTAGATTTTGAGCGACCGAGGTTGAGTTTGGATTAGCCTAGGAAGCAAACCAGGTATGTGAAGCTTACCCTTCTTTTCTTTTTGGCATGTCTTAGACGAAACTAAGTTATGACGGGATTTTTGCCTCGGGGTAATTCCATTCGTAAAATTCGAGTATGTTTGTGATTCATGTTTGCTTTGATGTTGTTGGCATCCTTAGAATGGCTAGGTTATGGTCCGTATGTCTTGGATATGATTGAGTTTGAAACGTTGTGTAAGCGATTCGTATTTTTAACGCGGTTGAGTTGTGACCCTTATGTCTTTTGTAGAATTAAACTTTTAAGGTTTCAAAAGAGTTTTATTTTCAAAAGAATTTTGTTTTCAAAAAAAAGACTTGTTCCTAAACGACTTCGAAACTACGAACGCCGTAACTTTTGCATACGACCTCGAAACGCCCCAAAACATAATATATAAGTTCATAAGACATCACTCTCCCCTACCCCTCGTAGTCGGGCTCGGACGGGGGTCGGCACCCGTCCGTGGGGCCCGCGGCCTTTCTATGCTACTTTTATGGATTTTTCGGAAAATTTAACATTTTCTTCTCTATGACTATTTATTTATGTGTTTGTTGAGTTGGAAATAAGGATTTTATGCCCGTGATTTTGATACAAAATTGTGGTTTCTAAAGTTCGGTTTGACATGCCCCGAGCGAGATTCGGGAGAAAACTAGTTTTGACTTTGGTTTTGGATTTTCAAAAAAAGATGGCTCGTTTTGATTATTCGGTGAGTCCGTGATGATGTACGGTATGCGTGTGGTTACTTACGATCTGTTCGTGCGTTTTGTATTACCTCTTTCACCGGATCCCGGCCGGTATATGATCGTGCGCACTATGATATATTCGAAGTTATCTTTGTGTTACGGTTCCGAGACCTCGCCATAGGGCCGGGTTCCGTTTATGAAGTTATCTTTGTGATATGGCTTATGATGTGTTGTGATGATGTGTTGTGTTCGGGGATACGGAGATTTGAAATCTTCGGAGTTATCTTGTGTTGTGGCGCCGGATAGGGTGGCGACCACGTTCGTCCGCCGGGTCCTATGGACCGCATTTGATATGTGATGATGTGTGATGAGTTTGTTCTCCGATGATGAGTTTGATCACCGATGATGAGCGGATCCCACATCGGTTCTTGTCATTCCATATGACGATTACGATGCGTTCGGTATGAGTATGCATGATTTGTGTGTCGGATGTAAGTACTTAGATAGTTGTGTTATTACGACTTCACTTTCGTACTTCCTACTTTAGTTATGACCTCGTTTGATGTATGCTATGCTTTACATGCTCGGTACATATTTCGTGCGACCCCCTTTCTTCGGGGTGCGTTTCATGCCACGCGGTACCCACGGATGAGTCGAAGATGTTAGAGAAGAGAAGATGCTTGGATTGGCGAGCTCCATTTCCTCCGGAGTCTTTTGCCGAGTCGGGGTGCTTTGTATGGTGTTCGAGGTTATGATAGAGACTTTGCGGACGAGTCGAGTGTATGATATGTCGAATGTTTGTGAGCGGCTACGTAAGCGGTGTGTTTGTATGTATTATGTTACCGATGTGTTTGGCAAGCGGCTATATAAGCCGAAATCTTTGTTATGCCTTATATTGCGATTTTATTTGGTTTGAAAAAAAACGAGAGGCATGTTTGTTTTTACGAAAATTTTTCATTACGTGTGTATGCTATGTTTTGTGGGCCCGGTATGGGTATGAGTGTTACGTTAGTCCCCCAAAAAGGGCATACATATACCTATACGAGTATCGTCCGATTTTCTTGAGATGATATGTCCTTTGTATTGTTCCATTTGCTTAAGAACGATCATTCAATCTTTTGTAAGCCCCATGATATATTTGCTACGTACGAATAGTCTCAAAACTACGATTTGACATAACCCGTCATGGCATCCGAAAGGTACGTATTATGACTAATTATGTGATTTGTCCGTGAGTCTCGAACTTATATGCATATGTTTTCGCACTACTCGTTCGTGCAAGCTATGATATGTCTTTTCACCGAGCCGGGCAGGGACATGTTCTCGTGCGCACTTCTGCATTATTCACCGAGTCCCTCGTACTTGCGGGCCGGGACACGTTATTTGTATATGATTGTGATATGATGATACGGGGATGGCGGCCAGGACGGCACATGATTATTATTCACCGAGACCCGCAAGAGAGAGGGCCGGACACGTTATGTATACATGATATATGATTTGACAGATATGATTCCATATTACCGAGTCCCTTAATAAGTAGGGACACGTCATCCGGTGCACATATGGTACATGATTCGTTATGCATGACTTCACTTACCGAGTCCCTTATCCGAGGGCCGGGACACGATACATGTTCGCATGATATTATATGATACGATATGCATTATGTCCTCCGAGGTCTCGGACACGTATTACTTTTTGTACTTGATTCTAATTACAGCTCCGTCTGCTATGTTTCGTACTCCTATCTTTGATCATGGTTATACTTGTTACCTTTACGCGTTTACATACTCGGTACATCTTCGTATCGACCCCCTTGCTTCTGGGGCCGTGTTACATGCCCACGGTACGGACGCACCGCGTGATACGCCACCGGTCTAGGACTTCGGTCTTGTTTTGAGAGCTCCCTTTGATCCGGAGTCGATACTTTTTGGTATATATCTCCTGTTGTTCATATGTTCTATATGTATGACTATTTGGGTACGACGGGGCCCTGTCCCGTCTTCTGATTCTGTTATGTATGATAGAGGCCTGTAGACATGTTTGAGGGTTGAGGGTTGTCATTGGTTAGGTATGTAAGTTCGAGGGTGCGACCCATGCATTTATGATAGCCTCGGCTAATGTACGAGGTCTAAGTATGTTTATGCATGTGTATGTATGTTGTGTGACGCCCTTATGTCCGTATGGATTTACGTATGTTGATTGGATTAGCTATTTGGTACATGGGATTTGTTAAGTAGGGCGTACGGGTGTTCAAGTAGGGACACCGGTCATGGCCCACGGGGTTGGGTCGTGACAAAAGTGGTATCGAAGCGGTCGGTTCTCGGAATGTCTACAGGCCGTGTCTAGTAGAGTCTTGTTTATCGGTGTGTTGGGCCCCACATCTATAAACAGGAAGCTACAGGACATCTAGGATGTTATGTTACCCTTTCTTTGATTCTTAGATCGTGCGTTAGTAGCGTGTTATCGGGATGTTTTCTCTTCGACGGCTTGCTATGTTTTTCGACGATGCCTCGAAAAGGCAACGCGAGCGCCCCGAGAAGGCAAGCGGTGCCGAGAGGGAGAGACTAGCGTGGGGACGAGAGGGTTACTAGGGCCCGTACCCAGGCTATGCCCGATATTGTGCCCCAGTCGGAGGGTTCAGCTACTCGCCACCAGATGAGCGGAGCGAGCCCGCCGGCGGCTCCGGTGCCCGCTCCTCGGCCGGAGCGGAGGACGGGACATTGAGGAGCGGTTCGACGATAGTGGCTGGACAGGTTCGCGGGCGCGGACAGAGAGGTGACGATGATGACAGGCGTGATAGCCTGAGAGTCCGCGATTTCTTGACATGTGGTCCCCCAGAGTTTTTCGGGTCTCAGCCGACGAGGACCCCACATGATTTCATTCGGCGGATGCGGCGCTCGTTGGATTTGGTCCGAGCTTCGGCGGCAAGTGCGTCGAGCTTGCTTGCCCGAGGTTACGGGATGTTTCCCTTCATTGGTATGAGTCTTGGGGCTGTCTAGGGGTGGAGCTCCCGGCACCATGTGGGACGAGAGTTTTCGGCTTGCCTTATCCACGCCCTTTTTACCACCGGAGGCTGCGGCGAGCGAGGTTGACCGATTTTTGCGGATCCGGCGAGAGGGCGGGGTATTCGAGTATAATGCGGAGTTTGACTCCACGGCCCGATATGCGCGGACGATCGTGGCCGATATGGATTCGGATGCTTCCGGACATGGGGCCCGGAATTGTGGTTGATTCTTGCATGGCGATGGCCCCTCCGATATGGACATCGCCGGTGCGGGCCTACGCGCGGGGTGTGAGGGATCGGCATAAGGAAGACCGGTCCGGCGAGTATGACGGAGACGACCACGAGGGCCGGAGTTTGAGGTATCCGGAGGTTCCGGCGGAGGCCTCGGCGGTATATGAGCTTTCTTCCTAGGACCGCGGTACATGTGTGGTAGATATTTCGATGGCGCGGGTTCGTCTGGAGCGTAGAGTTCTAGGGCCCCGAGATTCGCGACATAAGTACGGGGTTCGTAAAACGAGGCCGTCTATGCCTCGGTGTCCTCGGTGTGGCGAGCACCGTCCGATAGGTCATCGCCGGCTCGTTTTTCGTGCGGCTGGCGTGCAATGGCGGGGAGTGCCCCGTACGGGGCGGTTCGGGTTCGGCGCGGCCTACTCGGTCGAGACGGCGCTACTTTCTCCTCGAAAATTTATTAAGGCGCCCCGCGGGCTAAATTACGTGGCAAAGACGCGCGCGGCGGTTCGACGCAAGAATATTACCCGTTCTAATGGTCCCTCCAACCGCGTAAATGTTGACCGGTTGCGAGACCCAGGAGCTCGCCGGATGCGCATCCGTGTATACCCCCCTCGAAAAGTACGTGCATTGAAGAATCCGTATTTCATTATGTTGTATGATTTTTTTTTTTGGGTGCTAGTAAAAGTAAAGCATAAACCCAAATTATAAAGAACCTTCGTAGGCGACTTATACATATGTCATGGAAATAGACATTAAGGATTCGCAAAGGCGGACATGATAATTGTATGGTCGCGAGGGCAAGGGACCCACTACGAAAATTTCGAAAATTTATTAAGGCGCGTCCCTCGCTTTCAAATTACGTGGCAAAGATCCCGTGGGACAATTGACGTAGTGATATTACCGAATACGCGTCGAATGCATAAAAGTTTTGAAGTTAAGCGTCCGAGACCAAAGCGTACGGGATGGGTGACGTCCGAAAGCATATCAAGAATTTTTCACAAATATGGATATGGAGACTAAATGAAAATTTGGGGTAACTTAAGTGGACTTTGAGTATGTAGAGTGACTAGAGGTCCTAAAAAAAAAAAAAAAAAAAAAAGGGTAGTTCGACTTTGAACGCAATACTGTACGCCATATTTCTGCGTCCCTGCTTTCGGTGAAGCTCTGTTTACTATACCCTGTGCTTCTGAATCTCATTACGTATCTGTTTAACATACATCTGTATGTCCAACTCCGATCATAATTCCGTCCGATGTACTTCGGTACGTCTGGTTCTGATTTTAAATCTGTCTGATAAATCTCTATATGTCTGACTCTGATTATAGATCCGCCTGATATGTCTCTCGTACGTACGCTCACGAATTTGAATTCGTTTAAGATAATCGTCGGAATATGATTCGACCCGGACATGACTCCGTCCGACGTCCGTTTGATCTTACTCGGTTCGTCGAGATTCTGTCCGCCGTGTATTTGATTTAAGACGGTATGAACAACCCTAATAAGGTGATATAGAAGAAAGATGGATCAAGTTGGAAAAACGAAGGTCGTTACAAGTTCTTCGATTGAGTGCAAGTATGTAAATGGTAAGAAGACCTCCCCGATTGATTCTATCCTACTTCGCGAGGTTGGATTAACATTCGAGGACGAATGTTCTAAAGGGGAGGATGTTATATCCCGCATTTTTTTGCGTATTTGGGAAACTTGAAAATAATTTTGATTTGTAAAAAAAAAAAAAAAAAAAAATAAGGCCAAATTTGGAATTTTCTTAGTGTGTGTATGCTTAGGTTATGGAAATTTGAACGTGAAAACGCCGGATAAGGCCTAAGGGCAAATTGGAATTTTGAAAATTTGTTTCGGAAATTTTGAAATAAGAATTCTAGCTTGTTGGGCCAAATAAATGAAAAGAAAATTGGGCCCAATAATTAGAGGGGTGACCGGCCACCACTAGGCCCAAACCCATGACTTAATAAATTTTGCATGTGATTAATATGGATATAAGAGAAGATAGGTTTGAGAAACTTCAAGAAAAATCAAAGAGAAATCAAGAAAAAAAAAGGAGAGCAAGCCGTCGGGTTTAGGGGAGAAAGAAAGAAAAAAAAAGAAAAATTCTAGGAGCTTGAGTGTTCATCCAAAAATCTTGTTCTTCTTGAATTTGTGACAAGCTCAAGGTGCTTTACAGTGGGTATAGTTGGTTTGGCAAGAAACCATCTTTGGTGGCAAGTGGAAGAATTGGAAAAGGTAAGATTTCTATGTTCTTGAATTATGAAATGAATTTGTATGTTATAATGTTTGGAATTGGATGAGGATTATGGAATTATGGTGTGGTTGCATGGTGTGCATGTGTGTGAAGAGTGTAGGCCGTGTATGTGTGTGTGTATGTAGGGCCGTGCGTGTGTGCATGGTTTGCATGGAATTGGTGTTGAATTTTGTGTTATATTCTAGTTGTGATTATTGTAGAATATGAATTGAAAATGGAAGTTGAATAAATTGGAGTGAAGTTGGGAATATGGATGTGGCCGTGACCTATGGAGGATTTGCCATGATGATGATTTATGTTGTTTAATGTGTTAGTTGTGTAGTTATGATCCTTGTATTGTAAGTGTAGGAAAAATGATGTAAGCTTGTATGGAAATGGAATGTGGGAGTTTATGTTGATTTAGTGTGAATTTATGAAATTATGGGAATGAAGTGTTTAAGGTGTAAAATATGATTAAGGTTGATGAATTTGGATGATGGAAATGTGTTATGGACTTGTATGTTAAAGATTGGAAAAAAATTGGATAAATTGTGGTTTTGGCGGAAAGGTTTGCATGCTTTGTGTATTTTATGTATATCTTGTATGTACGTGGTAGAAATGTTATGATATGTTTCCGAATAGAATTGTAATGATCTTGATTAATATGTTGAGGTTGAATTGGAAATATGAAGTTGGAAACGGAAGTTATGACATTATGTTGGAAAATGACCAATTAGGTCATATCGCGTTTTATTGGGTTTGTTGATTTGTTGTTGGTTATTCTGAGCCGAGCTAAGTCTCGGGGGTGTTGTATTCATAGGGAAATCTTCCGAAATTTCGGTAGCCAAGTATAACCCCAAGTTGAAATATTAGCTTGCATGAATAGTAATTGGTAAGAATGACCATTTGCATAGCTTTTGGACGAGACGGAATTGAGATTTGAGGAGCGTAAGACGCGGTTCGGGTATGTAAAGCCTTCCCTATTCTTCTTTGGCATGTTTCGAGTGTACTAGGCTTGAAAGTGAACCTCGATTGCACTTCGCGTTCCATAATTCAAGATTGAAAATAGCGTCAAAACGTTCAAAGTAAGATTGAACCCGTTTCTTCACAAGTTGTCATCAAAATGACTTATATGTACGAAACCTTCCCAAATGAACTCCGGGTTTGTCCCAAACGCTTTTAAATGACTTTATAAAGACTATGATCCATGATTTATGCCCGCCGCCTCGATTTGACCCGAGGTGGGCCCATAGGATCCGGGACCTCTTATTATGATTTTAATTAATTTATTCCTATACCATGTTTAAAGGAATCTTTTGATGATTGTACCGTTGTCGAACAATGAATATGATGAGTTTATGATATGTCTTGACATGAGTTATGATCCTAAAAATATGATCTGAAGTAAGCAATCGTGCCATCCCCAAAAAGGGCATACATATACCTATACGAGTATCGTCCGATTTTCTTGAGATGATATGTCCTTTGTATTGTTCCGTTTGCTTAAGAACGATCATTCTGAATCTTTTGTAAGCCCCATGATATATTTGCTACGTACGAATAGTCTCAAAAACTCTGATTTGACATAACCCGTCATGGCATCCGAAAGGTACGCATTATGACTAATTATGTGATTTGTCTATTGAGTCTGAACTTATATGCATATGTTTCCGCACTACTCGTTCGTGCAAGCTAGGATATGTCTTTTCACCGAGCCGGCCAGACATGTTCTCGTGCGCACTTTCCGCATTATTCACCGAGTCCCTCGTACTTGCGGGCGGGACACGTTATTTGTATATGATTGTGATATGATGATACGGGGATGGCGGCCGGACGGCACATGATTATTATTCACCGAGACCCGCAAAGAGAGGGCGGGACACGTTATGTATACATGATATATGATTTGACGAGATATGATTCCATATTACCGAGTCCCTTAATAAGGGCGGACACGTCATCCGCACATATGGTACATGATTTCGTTATGCATGACTTCACTTACCGAGTCCCTTATCCGAGGGTCGGGACACGATACATGTTCGCATGATATTATATGATCTGATATGCATTATGTCCTCTGAGGTCTCGGACACGGTATTACTTTTTGTACTTCAGATTCTAATTACAGCTCCGTCTGCTATGTTTCTGTACTCCTATCTTTGATCATGGTTATACTTGTTACCTTTCTGCTTTACATACTCGGTACATCTTCGTACTGACCCCCTTGCTTCTCGGGGGCTGTGTTACATGCCCACAGGTACGGACGCACCGCGTGATACGCCACCGGTCTAGGACTTCGATTCTATTTTGAGGAGCTCCCCTTTGATCCGAGCCGATACTTTTGGTATATATCTTCGTTGTTCATATGTTCGTATATATTACTATTTGGGTACGATGGGCCCCGTCCCGTCTCTCGATTCTCGTTATGTATGATAGAGGCACGTAGACATGTTTGAGGGTTGAGGGTTGTCATTGGTTAGGTATGTAAGTTCGAGGTGCGACTGTCATATGATAGCCTCGGCTAATGTACTGTGTCTAAGTATGTTATACGACGTGTATATGTTGTGTGACGCACCTTATGTTCGTATGGATTTACGTATGTTGATTGGATTAGCTATTTGGTACATGGGATTTGTTAAGTAGGGCGTACGGGTGTTCAAGTAGGACACCAGTCACGGCCCACGGGGTTGGGTCGTGACATGGGCTATGGCCCACACCACACACATGGCCACATATGGCCATTTTCATGAAATATTTAGTTTCCAAAATTTCACTTCTAGCCCTTAATTTCCATGAAATGCTTAACTTTTCATAATTCACTTTTAACCCCAAATTTTTCTTATTCCCAATTTACCCTTAACACTCCATGCCAATGAAAAGATGAATATGCAACTTGTGCATTAACACGAAATCAACAAAATCGGAGATTAAAAGTCTTGTCCATAACTTGTCGCAACCAACCTAGAATATTCCAACGTACAAAGTACGAGGTATAACATGTACCTCAGGGCGTGGGTCTCAATCGTCAGCTGGTAGAGGTAGAAGTTGAGGTGAAGCTGCTGGTTCAGGCAGTGCTCAAAACCGCATCTATGCCCTTGCGATAGGTACATTGATAGTTTGTTCATATAAGTTTATGCATTGTTAGATCCCGAATCCAATTTATCGTATGTCATAAAGTTTGTTGCGGGGAAATTCGATATAATACCAGAATCATTGAGTGAGCCATGTTCTGTATCTACACCGGTTGGTGAGCCTGTTATTGCTAGGAAGATCTATCAAGCTTTTACAGTAGTAGTTTGTAATCGTCAGACTTCAACAGATCTTATAGAGTTAGAGATGGTTGATTTCGATGTTATTATGGGTATGGATTGGTTAGCATCTTGTTATGCTAACATTGGGTGTTGGACAAAGATTGTCACCTTTCATTTTCTAGGGGAACCGATTCTAAAATGGAAAGGCAATACGGCTTCGCCGAGGGGTAGGTTTATTTCCTATCTTAAGGCAAAGAAGATGATCATGAAGGGTTGTATCTACCATGTTGTATGAGTTCGAAATGCATAGGAAGAACTGTCGATTCTTTAGTTTGTCCCATTGATTAATAAATTTCCAGATGTATTTTCAGATGAGCTTCCAAATATCCCACCAAAGCGGGAGATCGATTTTGCTATAGATGTGCTACCAGATACCCAGCTGGTATCTATTCCTCCTTATAGAATGGCTCCTGCTGAGTTAAAGGAATTGAAGGAGCATTTGAAAGACTTTCTCGACAAGGACTTTATTAGACCTAACACTTTATTATAGGTTGCACCGGTCTTATTTGTAAGAAAGAAAGAGGGCTCATTGTGGATCTATACTGATTATCAGCAGCTGAAGGAGGTGACAATAAAGAACAAATACCCACTCCTGAGGATCGATGATTTATTTGGTCACTTGCAGGGTGTATATGCTCCTCGAGGATTGATTTGAGATCGGGTTATCATCAGGTTAGAGTTCGGGAGAAGGATATTTTGAAGATGGCTTTCAGGACCAGATACAATCATTTTGAATTCTTTATAATGTCTTTCAAATTGACTAATTCTATTGCGGTATTCATGGATCTAGTGAACAGGATATTCAGGCCCTTTCTAGGCCTGTTCGTGATTATATTTATCGATGACATTCTAGTTTATTCCTGATCAGAAGCACAACATGCAGATCATTTGTGAGCGGTACTCAGTGTTCTCCAGGATCAGAAGCTGTATGCGAAGGTTTCTAAGTGTGAAATACTGCTAAACTCTATGGCATTTCTGGGCCATATCGTATTAGATGAGGGCATCAGAATTGATACAAAGAAGATAGAGGTACGTGAAGACTTGACCTAGACCTACAACACTAACAGAGGTTCGTAGCTTTCTGCATTTGGCAGGGTATTACAGGAGATTTATAGAGGGCTTTTCTTCTCTTTTGGCACCACTGACAAAGCTGACTCGTAAAAGCGGTAAAGTTGCAGTGGATAGATGCTTGTGAGTAGAGTTTTCAAGAGTTGAAGGACAAATTGACTTCAATGCCAGTTCTGACACTTCCAGAGAGATCAGAGGGCTATGCTGTCTATTATGATGCCTAAAGCATCGGGTTGGGTTGTGTCTTGATGCAACAAGGTAAAGTAATTGCCTATGCTCTGAGGCAACTGATAAAGCATGAGAAATATTATCCGACCCATGACTTGCAGTCTTCGGCAGTGATTCATGCACTTAAGATTTGGAGGCCTTATTTATAGGGCATTCATATTAATTTTGAAATAGATCATAAGTCTCCAGTACATTTTAAAGCAAAAAGAGTTGAATTTTTGACAAAGGCGGTGCTTAGAGTTATTAAAAAACTATGATGTTGATATTCTGTACCATCCAGGGAAGGCAAATGTGGTAGCCGATATCCTTAGCCACAGATCTATGGGTATTTTGTCCTATTTTCGGGACGAGAAGAGAGCGTTAGCGCATGAGCTCCATCAGTTGGCTAGTCTGCAAGTCTGATTACTAGACTCAAGTGATACTGCAGTTATCATTCAGGATACAGTGGCATCATCCTTGGTAGCTGAGGTAAAGGAGCGCGAGTAAGAGGATCCTATGTTGTTACGTTTAGAGTTAGAGCCCTGGCGAGAAGAGAAGTCACCCTTTGAGGTAACAGAAGATGGAGTCCTGAGGTATCGAAGTAGATTATGTGTTCCTGATATTATAGGTTACGTCAGCAGATTATGGTAGAAGCTCACTATTCCCGCTAATCTATTCATCCTAGGTCGACAAAGATGTACCATGACATTGAAGATGTTTACTGGCAGAATGGTATGAAGAAAGATACAGCAAAATTTGTTGCCCAGTGTAAAAATTATTAGCAGGTAAAAGTTAAGCACCCGAAGCCTGGTGGGTTGTTGCAGGATATAGAAATTCATACTTGGAAATGGGAAGCATTTAATATGGATTTCATCATGGGTTTACCCTGATCTCAGCGTACGTTTGATTCTATATGGGTGATCATTGAAAGGCTTACAAAATCTGCACATATTATGCCGGTCAAAACTACTTATACGGCTGAGGATTATGTGAGCCTATAAATTAAAGAGATAGTACGACTCCATGGTGTTCCAATGTCTATTATTTCAAATAAGGTCTATGTGAGGCTATAAATTAAAGAGATAGTACGACTTCATAGTGTTACCGTGTCTATTATTTCAGATAGGGGCGCGCAGTTCACAGCTAATTTCTGGAGACGTTTCCAAAAAGGATTGGGGAAGCAGGTAAACTTCAGTACAACTTTTCATCCCCAGACATGGGTAGGTTGAGCGAACTATTCAGACGCATAAGGATATGTTACGAGCATGTGTGCTAGACTTCAGAGGTACCTGGGATGATCGTCTTCCACTTACTGAGTTCATGTATAATAACAATTATCATTCCAACATTAAGATGGCCCCATATGAGGCCCTATACGGGTGATAGTGAAGATCCCCTATCGGATAGTTCGAGGTTGGCGAATCAACGTTGTTAGGACCTGACTTGGTCTAGCAGGTGTGTGGAGAAGGTTAGGCTTATTCGAGGAAAGTTTATTAGCATACATATACATTCGTGTTTGTATTCATATTCGTATCCATACTAACCCGACCATGAAGGTTTGGTGTTTCGCATACCCGGCCATGACAAGGCTCGGTTATTATACATACCTGGCCCTACCAAGGCTCAGTGGTATCCATACCCAACTGCAGTGGTGTGCGTGCAATAGGTATCATATCCGGCCATATAAGCTCGGTGTTACATAATAGTCATACATACTTAGACACATATACTTAAGAGTCCGTAAGCATCATCAACATCATTACAATTATCGTTTTTGTTATGTTTATCCTTGGAGGATCAGCTATCATATAAAGGATGCAATGGAATCATGAAACTATCGAGGATCATGAGCTTTAGTAGCTTTGGAGATAGAATCATTTGGAGGACATTATGGAACTCATGAAAGGATATATATAAAGATAAGAATTATGATGAATTGGGCTTGAAAAAAAAATAAGGAAATGAGGCCCAAATTCATAGGCCCAACCGGCCATGAAGGCCAAGTCCATGCAACTTAATTAATTTTTGCATGTGATTAATATGTATATAAGGAGATAAGGTTCAAGAAACTTCAAGAGAGACAAAGGAAAAATCAAGAAATTGAGAGGAGAAAGAAAGAGAGCAATTCGGCTAAGGAGGAAAAGAAGAGAAAAAAAAAGAAAAATTCTTGGAGCCAAATCCTTTGATTCAAATTCAATTCTTGTGGGATTATTACTAAGCTCAAGTTCCTCTCTAAGATGGTGTAATTAGTTGGGCAAGAAACTATCATTTGTGGCAAGTGGAAGAGTTGAGAAAAGGTAAGAATTAATTTATTCTCTTATGTTATGAAGTTTGGTTTGTGATGTAGTGTGTAGAAATGAGAAGAACTTATGAAAATATGGAAAATTGCAAAGTGGGTGTATTATAGGAAGGAGGCCGTGTGCATGTATATATATTATGTTTATGATGACTTGAATTTATGTTATAATCTAGTTGTGGTTATGGTGGAAATTGTGTTGGAAATGAAAGACGAACAAAAATTGGTTGAAGTTGGAAAGATGGCATGTGGCCGTGTGGTGTTGTGTTAGTGAGGGAAGATGAATTAAATTCATTTAGTATGTTAATTATATTGTTGAGACTTTTGATGATGTAAAGAAAGGTTAATGAATCAAGTTGGTTGTATGTGTTATGAGAAATTTGTGTGATTTTTCATGTAACTTTATATAATAATGGAGGTAAGATTTTAGAATGTGAATTAGTGTGTGGCTAATGAAGTTGGAAGGAAGCCATGTAATTTTGTAGTTTTGTTGCAATTATGGACGTTTAGAGGCATTATGGCCTTGATGGAAAATTTGTATATTTTGTATGTTTTGTGAATATTTCGTAAAATGATATGGAATGTTTCCGAAGTGATCTTGTTGGGTTGATGAATATGAAAATGTCAAAGTTGGATTGAAAGTGTGAAATTAGAATTGAAATTATTGTGTTATGTTGGAAAAATGGCCAATCGTGCCATATAGTGTATTTTGGTAATACTTGTCGTTGTTGTTGGTTTGTTGGTGTGGTTGTTGGTTATTCTGAGCCGAGCTAAGTCTCGGGGATGTCATATTTATAGGGGAAGTGCTGCCGAAATTTCGGTAGCCAAGTATAACCCCAAGTTAAAATATTAGTTTGCATGAATAGTAATTGGTAAGAATGACCATTTGCAGTTTTTGGACGAAACGGGAATTGAGATTTGAGGAGCGTAAGGCACAGCTCAGGTATGTAAAGCCTTGCCTTTCCTTCTTTGGCATGTTCTGAGTATAATAGGCTTGAAAACGAGCCTCAATCACATTTCTGCTTCTCACACTTCGAGATTGAAAATCGCGCAAAACCATTCAGTAAGATTGAATCGTTACTTTACCTTTTGTCGCCAAATTTGCCTATATGTGCCTAACTTCCATAAATGGAGTCGAAACACTCTAAAATGATTTTGGACGACTCCCTAAGGTTTATTATCTATAATTTACGCCTTTATTATGGTTGGGTCCGAGGTGGGCCCACGATACCCCGATACTCCCGGTATGGTTCAAATCGATCTGTTTTTGTCTGCTTTTCATAGCTAACTCTTGATTATGTTCCGTCTGCTAACTAATAAGCATTATGACCGTCTCTCTCGAGTCTTGATATTATCCGACCTCGGTTACGATTACGGATATTACGTTCCGATATGATCCTATTCTCGATTTGATTTATCTTCGAGCTATCTCGTTTTTATTAATTCCGTACGTATGTCCGTATGTGTATGGTTTCTCATTTGTCCGTTCGTGGATGTCTCAATGCTTCCTTCACCGCGCCGGGCCGGGCAGGTTCGTAATTCGTGCACCTGTTGCATTGTTCACCGCGTCCCTCGGATTGTGCGGGCCGGGATGTCCGTATCCGATTCGGATCCGATTATGATTATGATCCGATTATGTGATATTATGGGGATGGCGGCCGGGATGGCATTTGATACGATTCTCGTTCGTCCACCGCGTCCCGTACTACGGCCGGGTTCGTTACCGCGTCCCTTATTAAAGGGCCGGGATACGTACGTATGTAATTGGGGATCCGATTTACGATATGTACGTACGCATATGATTATGACTCGCATGCATGATTACATCGTTACGATTCGTATGTCCGATTTGGATTATGACTCGTTCGTCACTTTACGAAAATCCGATTTGAACTCGATTCTCGTCCGACACATTTGACGTACGTACGATCGAGCGATTCCGTCCGCCACCCATTTGAGATCCGGATTTCGCTCAGATTCGTCGTCCGTACGCTACGTACGTCGACCCGTACGAATCCGATTCCGTCCGCTCTACTTCCGTATTTTCGTCCGTTACGATTTTACGTATCCGATTACGGTTATTATATTTATGTAAGTTATGTTTCCGCTTTACATACTCGGTACATCTTAAATCGACCCCTTGCTTCTCGGGGGTGTGTTACATGCCCGCGTGTACGTACGCGCCACACGGTACGCCGCCGGTGTAGGATATTGGTCTGTCGTGCGGAGGAGCTCCCTTTGATCCGAGCCGATACTTTTGGTACATATATTTTTGGTATATATTTATTCCGGGTACGGCGGGGCCCCGTTGTTCATATGTTCGTATATTAGAGGTCCGCAGACACATATGTGGGTTGTGGGTTGTCACCGTCCGGGTAGGTATGTGTGATTTGCGACTTTGTTCGACATAATAGCCCTAACGGCCTTTGTACGGGTATTTATGTATATATATATGTATGTTCGTGCGACGTATGTTATGTACGTATGGATTTATGTATGTTTAAACGAATTAGAAATTTGGCATGTCGGACCGTTAGGTAGGTACGTACGGGTGTCCAAGTAGGACACCGATCCACGGCCCACGGGGTTGGGTCGTGACAAAAGTGGTATCGAGCGGTCGGTTCTCGGAATGTCGCAGGCCGTGTCGGTAGAGTCTTGTTTATCGATGTGTTGGGCCCCACATCTATAAACAGGAGGCTACAGGACATTTAGGATGTTATGTTACCCTTTCTTTGATTCTTAGATCGTGCACTAGAGCCATACTGTTAGGATGATTCCTCCCAATGAATTGCTGTGTCTACAGCAAGGCTCCGAAAAGAGCATTCGCGTCAGTATTGTGGGAAATTATTTCTGACCCTCTCCTTGCAGGTGATTGTAGGGTAAAGATGAAGAGGGCCGCGTCCGATGATGGAGATGGGGGTGCCAAGAAGGCCCCCAGGATGTCACCGGGGCCGAGTAGGCGGAGCCCCAGTTATTCGATTGAGACAGATCCGTCGGAAGATCCAGCCACGATTCCTCCCGAGTTTTTGATCTCCAGGGAAGGGGACCCCGAGAGGGTAGTTATGATACAGATCCGTCGGAGGATCCGGCGACGATCCCTCCGAGTCTGCGACCCCCGGTGAGGAGGATCCCCGAGAAAGCGGCTACGACACGGATCCGTCCGAGGATGGAGCGGGGGCACGGGAGAGAGCTCCCCGACATTGTGCCGCCGCTCCTATGGTGGAGCATTATGTTCCGCCAGCTTCTTCGGCAAGCGTTACGCCATATTCCGGCCCTTTATCCCTGGTCATCGGTGAACCAGAGTCGTTCGGACCACCTATACCTCTCGGATTCGGACGAGGTGGGTGACGAGGAGGAGCACCCCTCGCTTTATAGCTTACTAGATCGGGGTTTGGAGCGGCTCGTCCTGGTATGTGAGTATTTATTGAAATTTGTCCTATATATGTGTATTTGTTGCATAATCGTATAGTTGGACCGGGGTGGGACCCGCTACGAAAATTTCTGAAAAAAAAAATTTATTAAGGTGCTGAACTGCCCTAAGTTACGTGGCAAAGTTCGTGTGGGGCATTTGACGCGGTGATATTATCGATAACGCCCAGAGTGCATAAAAGTTTTGAAGTTAAGCGTGCGAGACCGAGCAACACGGGATGGGTGACCCCCCCGGGAAGTATGTTAAGAATTTTTTCACAATTATGGATATGGAGACGAAATGTGAAGTTGGGGTAACGTAAGTGGAATTTGAGTATGTGGAGTGATTAGAGATTCTAAAAGGCGGTTCGACTATGGTCGCGATTCCGTACGCCATATTTCGCACCCCTGCTTTCGGTGGAGTTCGTTTACTATAATCCGTGCTTCCGAATCGATTTCGTTTTTGTTTAATATACCTCCGTACGTCCAACTCCGACCATGATTCCGTCCGATATACCTTGGTACGTACGGTTCGATTTCAAATCGTCCGATAAATCTCTCGTACATCCGACTCGATATGAATCGTACGATATATTTACGTATGTACGCCCCCGATTGCGGATTCGTCCGACATACGTACGCACGTCGACCTCACCGTGAATACGTTTGGTGTACGTGTCTACATGTCGACTCGATTTCGAAATCGTCCGATAAATCTCAATACGTTTGACTCGATTATAGATCCGTCGATGTACTTTTACACGATCGGGCCCCGATTTTAAAACCGCTTAAGACAACGTCGGATTATGCTTCTGACTGCCGCACTTTCGTGCTTCTGACTCCGGATATGACTCCGTCTGACGTCCGTTTGACCTTCTAGTTCTGGTTAAGATTCTGTCTGCCGTATATTCGATTTAGGACGGTACGAACGGCCTTTAATGCGGTGATATTGAAGAAAGATGGATGAAGTTGGAAAATGAAAGCCGTTATAAGTTCTTTGATTAAGTGCAAGTATGTAAGTGGCAAGTAGACCTCCCCGATTGATTTTGATCTACCATGATGTTGAATTAACATTCGAGGACGAATGTTTTAAAGGGGGAGGATGTTATATCCGCCTTTTTGCATAATCGGAAATTCGAAATAATTGTGAATTATGGAATAAGGTTATGTTTGGAAATTTTCTTGTTAAAAAAATATGTATGTCGGTTATGGAAATTGAATGCGTGAAAACACCGGAGAAGGCCTAAGGGCAAACTTGGAATTTTGGAAATTTGTTTCGGGAATTACAAGATAAGAATTATGATGAATTGGGCTTGGAAAAAAAATAAGGAAATGAGGCCCAAATTCATAGGCCCAACCGGCCATGAAGGCCAAGTCCATGCAACTTAATTAATTTTTGCATGTGATTAATATGTATATAAGGAGATAAGGTTCAAGAAACTTCAAGAGAGACAAAGGAAAAATCAAGAAAAATTGAGAGGAGAAAGAAAGAGAGCAATTCGGCTAAGGAGGAAAAGAAGAGAAAAAAAAAAGAGAAAAATTCTTGGAGCCAAATCCTTTGATTCAAATTCAATTCTTGTGGGATTATTACTAAGCTCAAGTTCCTCTCTAAGATGGTGTAATTAGTTGGGCAAGAAACTATCATTTGTGGCAAGTGGAAGAGTTGATAAAAGGTAAGAATTAATTTATTCTCTTATGTTATGAAGTTTGGTTTGTGATGTAGTGTGTAGAAATGAGAAGAACTTATGAAAATATGGAAAATTGCAAAGTGGGTGTATTATAGGAAGGAGGCCGTGTGCATGTATATATATTATGTTTATGATGACTTGAATTTATGTTATAATCTAGTTGTGGTTATGGTGGAAATTGTGTTGGAAATGAAAGACGAACAAAAATTGGTTGAAGTTGGAAAGATGGCATGTGGCCGTGTGGTGTTGTGTTAGTGAGGGAAGATGAATTAAATTCATTTAGTATGTTAATTATGTTGTTGAGACTTTTGATGATGTAAAGAAAGGTTAATGAATCAAGTTGGTTGTATGTGTTATGAGAAATTTGTGTGATTTTTCATGTAACTTTATATAATAATGGAAGTAAGATTTTAGAATGTGAATTAGTGTGTGGCTAATGAAGTTGGAAGGAAGCCATGTAATTTTGTAGTTTTGTTGCAATTATGGACGTTTAGAGGCATTATGGCCTTGATGGAAAATTTGTATATTTTGTATGTTTTGTGAATATTTCGTAAAATGATATGGAATGTTTCCGAAGTGATCTTGTTGGGTTGATGAATATGAAAATGTCAAAGTTGGATTGAAAGTGTGAAGTTAGAATTGAAATTATTGTGTTATGTTGGAAAAATGGCCAATTGTGCCATATAGTGTATTTTGGTAATACTTGTTGTTGTTGTTGGTTTGTTGGTGTGGTTGTTGGTTATTACGAGCCGAGCTAAGTCTCGGGGATGTCATATTTATAGGGGAAGTGCTGCCGAAATTTCGGTAGCCAAGTATAACCCCAAGTTAAAATATTAGTTTGCATGAATAGTAATTGGTAAGAATGACCATTTGCGGTTTTTTGGACGAAACGGGAATTGAGATTTGAGGAGCGTAAGGCACGGCTCGGGTATGTAAAGCCTTGCCTTTCCTTCTTTGGCATGTTCGAGTATAATAGGCTTGAAAACGAGCCTCAATCACATTTCTGCTTCTCACACTTCGAGATTGAAAATCGCGCAAAACCATTCAGTAAGATTGAATCGTTACTTTACCTTTTGTCGCCAAAGTTGCCTATATGTGCCTAACTTCCATAAATGGAGTCGAAACACTCTAAAATGATTTTGGACGACTCCCTAAGGTTTATTATCTATAATTTACGCCTTTATTATGGTTGGGTCCGAGGTGGGCCCACGATACCCCGATACTCCGGTATGGTTCAAAACGATCCGTTTTTGTCCGTTTTTTCATAGCTAACTCTTGATTATGTTCCGTCCGCTAACTAATAAGCATTATGACCGTCTCTCTCGAGTCCGACTATTATCCCGACCTCCGGTTACGATTACGGATATTCGTTCCGATATGATCCGCCTATTCCGATTTGATTTATCTTCCGAGCTATCTCGCATTTATTACGTCCGTATGTCGGTCCGTATGTGTATGGTTTCTCATTTGTCGTTCGTGGATGTCTCAATGCTTCCTTCACCGCGCCGGGCCAGGTTCCGTGATTCGTGCACCTCACCGCATTGTTCACCGCGTCCCTCGGATTGTGCGGGCGGGATCTGTGCGTATCTCGATCCGGATCCGATTATGATTATGATCCGATTATGTGATATTATGGGGATGGCGGCGGGGATGGCATTTGATCGATTCTCGTTCGTCCACCGCGTCCCGTACTACGGCGGGTTCGTTACCGCGTCCCTTATTAAAGGGCCGGGGATACGCGCGTATGTGATCGGGATCCGATATCCGATGTCCGATATGTCCGTACGCATATGATTATGACTCGCGTGCATGATTCTCGTACGTACGCGTTACGTATGTCCGGTATGGATTATGACTCCGTACGTCACTTTTCGAAAATCGATTTGAACTCGATTACGTCCGACACATTTACGTACGTACGATCGATTCGATTCCGTCCGCCACCCGTTTGGAGATCCGGTTCTCGCCGAGATTCCGTCGTACGCTACGTACGTCGACCTCCGTATGAATCCGATTCGTCCGCTCTACTTCCGTATTATTCGTCTGTTACGATTTTACGTATCTGATTCTGGTTATTATATTTATGTAAGTTATGTTTCCGCTTTACATACTCGGTACATCTTCGTACTGACCCCCTTGCTTCTCGGGGGCTGTGTTACATGCCCACAGGTACAGACGCGCCGCACGGTACGCCGCCGGTGTAGGATATTGGTCTGCTGTTGAGGAGCTCCCTTTGATCCGGAGCTGATATTTTTGGTATATATTTTTTTCGTTGTTCATATGTTCTGTATATATATGTTAGGGGCCCGTCTTTTGATTTTGTACATAGGTCCGCGTAGGGTGTGGGTTGTCACTGTCTGGGTAGGTATGTGTGATTTGCAACTCTGTCTGACATAATAGCCCTAACGGCCTTTGTACAGGTTTATGTATGTATATATGTATGTTCGTGCAATGTATGTTATGTCTGTATGGATTTATGTATGTCTAAACGAGATTAGCTATCCGGTACGTCGGATCTGTTAGGTAGGTACGTCTGGGTGTCCAAGTAGGACACCAGTCACGGCCCACGGGGTTGGGTCGTGACAGAACCATGCCTTATTGAAAGAAGGGTTAGCCTTACATACCTCTTTGTCTTCTTAACTATCTAACGTTCACCGTTGAAGCTTGAATAATCTACATTTAGAAGGATTCATACCATGGTTAAGCCTTAATGATACTCTTAAATTCAAACTAGAATAATTCATAGTCTAATGAAAATTGGGCAGCATTTCCCCTATTTCGTCAACTTCCACCATATCACAAAATAACTCCCAACAACCACAATAACATCCATAATACACTCATAATATCCAAATCAAGTAATCACATTACACTAAGCCTTCAATATTCACCCTCATGTTCAACTCATACTAGCAACTTCATACCCATTTTAGCACATTTTCATATAATGCTTCTTCATCACCATTATTACCTTCCATAACAAGATTATATCCATATTATAATAGAAATCATGACTCAAGTTAGCTCACTACTTAAAAACATCACAAAAGTTACATTAAGACCTCATTTTCTACTTTCTTCTTCTACCCAAGTCTTTCAACCTCTCCATAGTCCAAATAACATGAAATGATCATAAAACTTACCTTCCATTGAGTAGGAATAACCTTTGGATGGAAATACTTCACTTGAAGAAAAACCCTAGCTTCAATCCATAAAGTTTTCTTGACTCTAGCAACCCCTAAGAGCTTCCTTATACTTGATTCCCTTGGATTAATAATAAGAGCCTTTGATTTCCCTCGGATTCTTGTATATGAAATGTATGGAATTTTCTAGAGACTTGGAAAGAAGTGGAGAAGTGTGAAAAATGAAAATAATGAAGTGGGATCACATTTATATACTTGAAAATAACTCAGCCCGTCGGGTGTTATACGGACACTTATACAGTCTGTATAACATTGTACGGTCCGTATAAGTGGCCGTGTGTCACACCCTTAATCCGATAGGGTGTGATGGGCACCCGACCCTTATTTAGGGCCGAGCGAACCCGCTGACTCTCGTGACACTCATAATCATATTGGGCCCTCATATCATAACATAAGTACATAATGAAAGATTTTCCAGAAAACAATATGTTTTTTACCTTTCTCGAATCAAATAAAAAAATCTGTAACATATAAAACTTATAATACAAAGCGTAATAATACATCGGCTTACATAGCCGCTTATGTAACTGACATCTTATACCCACGACACTGTCTGCAAAGTCTCTAACATAGAACGAACTGTCATAACATAATACTCTGACTCGGCTGCACTCCGGAGAAAGTGGAGCTCGCCAATCCCGCTGGAACATCTTCTACTAATATCTTCAGCTCACACAGGGGTACACGCGGCATGAAACGTAGCCCTTAAAAAAGGGGGTCGGATGAATATGTACTGAGTATGTAAAGCATGAAACATAATAAGCGGGATCATACCGAAGTAAAGAGTACCGAAAATCATAAGACTTGCTTTTGAAAACATGTATCATGCATATCAATGTTATAAACTCATCGTAAAAACATATAGCGTGCCCCGGCCCTCTAATGAGGGACTCGGTAGTAAAATCATCATATACATATACATATAACGTGCCCGGCCCTCTGACGAGGGACGCGGTAAGTAAAATCATATCATCATCATATCATATATATAACGTGCCCCGGCCCTCTAGTGAGGGACGCGGTGAATAATGCAATATCAGAATATCAAATGCTTACTGAGTAAAATGCAAATCATGCATAGGCTCTTAGAATATGGTCGCCCTCCCGACATTGGCGCCATAACACATCATACTCCAGAAGTTTTCATATATCCGTATCCCCGTCACACAGCACATCATATATACCACGGTACCCGGCCAAGAGGGGCGCGGCGTACCGGACACATCATAACACATTATCCACGATTCCCGGCCCAAGGGGCTCGGCGAACCGGACACATCATACTCTGGAAATATAGCATAGTGCGCACGATAACAACCGGCCCCGGGACTCGGCGAAGGAAGTAACAATAGTGTGCACGAGCACAGTCGTGAGAAACTATATGCAATTTAAAAAAAAAACATTTTAAAAATGTAATGGAAAAATCAAAACGAGCTATCATTTAAAAGTCGGGACTTAGTCATGTCAAATACCTTTCGGACGACATTCGGGAACGTATCAAATATCTTAAGCATATCGAGGAACCGTAGGAACCATAGTCATGTATATCATTGTAACGGACGCAACAGATGAATAAGTAGGCGACACTCGAGAGCGAAAACGATAACTAGGTTAAGTTCTTTCAAAAAGTCATCAGGATTATACAAACGAAAATCTCGGGGACCACGGATGTGCAGCGACCAACCCGGGCCCGTCTATGAAAGTTGGTAACCTTATTCGCATTAAGGTCTTCCACGAACAATTTTGAAGCGATCCGAGCCTTTCTGTGAAAGTTACGGACGTTCGTAGTTACAGAACCTTTTGCGACAAAAATCTTTTTATGCAACTTTTAAAATCCAATCTTACAAAGACATAAGGGCCATAGTTTAACTAAATTGATTTGCGAACATCAAGAAGTGAATAAGACTCATATGCTCGCTCGGATCACAGGAATGGAATCGCCTCAAGACTCGTAACT
Source organism: Lycium ferocissimum (assembly GCF_029784015.1). Classification (NCBI taxonomy): domain Eukaryota; kingdom Viridiplantae; phylum Streptophyta; class Magnoliopsida; order Solanales; family Solanaceae; genus Lycium; species Lycium ferocissimum. The sequence goes on from NW_026725470.1 coordinate 30,581, forward strand.
TATCATAGCTTAATCGTATCTAAGACATGCCAATGAAGAAAAAGGGTAAGCCCTGCATACCTCGCCTGCTCTCCAAGCTAATCCAAATTTAAGTCTCGACTTCTCATGATCTACAATAATATCATTAGGTATCAACCATTAGCCATAACACTTGAGAATCCAATTCCAAATTAACACTTTGTCTACAAAAATTTCGGCAGCATTTCCCCTATAACTTCAACATCCCCGAGAATTCAACTCGGCCAAATCAACAACAACCAAACCAACAACCATACCAACAATATCCATAAGTGATTCAAAATGCATTCTAACGTTAATAATTCCTTTCTACACAATTCGACAACATTTCAATTATATTCAAATAAACTACATACGCCCAATTCAATATCAATGCTCACATATTCGATTACTAATCCGCAACCATTCACACATGATTTAAGAACATTCCAAACAATCCATACGATATTCAAAACAACCCAAACCATAGGCCATTCCACGAAATCTTCCAACTACATTAGGAACCCCAATAACACATTTTCTTCTTCCAAACTCATAAACTATATCAACAATTCCATACGTTAGCAACATCATTTCCAAAAATACAAAAAGCTATATTGGAATCACATTATCTTGTAAATCAGCCCACAAACAATTACAACTTCAATTTAGATCATTAAATCTTCATTTTACATCATGGAATTCACAACAACAATAACCAAGATATCAAGTAAGTTTAATTCATTCCATCTACACCAAGGCAGCCCCTATTCGGCCACCACACTATCACCCTCAACTTCATGAAATTCATCCATTTCTCCACATTACAACATGCTCAAAACGTCCATAGTACAACAATTCAAACATACTAAATAAATTAGTTCTTTGCTCCTATAGAACATCACCTATACACGGACACACACAACACCATCATTTCATGAGTTTTATTCATTTCTACATGCCACAACATATGCAAACCATTCATAACAAATACAAGAAAGGATTAAACCTCACCTCTCTCCTCCAAGTTCCTCCCTCGGCTAGTGCTTGTTTTGCAAGAATCAACGCGTTGCTTGTCCCAACAACTATTCCACGTCGACGAGGACCTTCCAATTAGTAGGAAAGCATGAAGAAATAATTTTTCTTGACAAATTTGAGGGCATGTTCGGAACCCATCTCTTGGCCGAATGCCCTCTAAGTTTCCCTCTCTCCACTCTTCTTGAATTTTCTTGAGTGAAAGTGATGACTTGTGTCTTACTTGGTCATCATACACATATATATATATATACAAATAGAGGCACATGGCCGGTCATGTACCTCTTATTTTTCCTCCAATTTTTCTCAAATTTTCTTTAATATTATAAAAGATGACTTGTAGTCTTACATGATCATGAATTATACACACATATATATATAGCTCCCACAAATGTGTAATGTACACTTGTGCCATTTTATGGCATGAAAATATTGACCAACATGTGGGTGGGACCCACTCATAGCCACACGGCCACTTTGGCCATTTGGCCATCTTATGAAAAATTTTGTTTCCTTTCTTAGCCCTTAATTTTCCTTATTCCAATTCGGCCTTAATACTCCACACCAATAAAAGATGAATACGCGACTTATACATCCTTAACAAAATCGAAAAAAATAACCTTGTCCCTAACTTTCCACAATTTACTCGGAATATCTCGATGTACAAAATGCGAGGTATAACATCCTTCCCCCCTTTAGAACATTCGTCCTCGAATGTTCAACTAGTCTCGTACGGTCTTCTAAGGATCTTAGGGGGGGGGGTTCCTTTATCACCATAGTATGCAATCTCTTCTATCGATTACGTTCGTTCCTCATTCTTACTTAATCCCTTTATTGCCTGCAATGCACTTCTTCCACTTCTCAGCCCTCGAGTGTTTGACCGAAATTTAGCTAGTACCTCCCTCTTATTCAAATCTTTATCTCCATTATTGTAGTCCTGGCTATCTTTTCATCAGTCCTTATTTCCTGTTAACTTTCCGATGCCGACTTTGTATCATCATAGCTGGGTATAGCTTTACGTTGATACTTCCCGTGATTCCATCGCATGTGCTCTCATGTTTAGATTACTTAGTGGTCCATAACCCTTCTTTTAACATCCGGTGGACTCTTTTTCTTCCATTCGTGAGAGCAACATTTTCTCTTTCTTCCAAAGTTTTTCAAACCACTAATCGCTGTACTTTCCAAGTGTCTTCTTGAGTTCATCATCTTTGCTGACACCCTTCTTGTACCTTTAGCTCGAAGATCTTTCTCGCTCTTTACTCTCCTATCACTGCTTATGTTGCAAACTCTGTAAGAATATACAAAGGTGTTCAGATTAGTCCGAGGGGTACCTCAGCGTCGCTTTACTAGTTCTTATGTTCTACCTTGTCTTCCTTTCTCTTGTCTTACCTCCGGTGGCAGGACAAATCCTTAGTTTTATCGTAGCCATGCCTCGCCCGTCTTTAGCACTAATTCCATTTTAGTAATTGGCTCAAACCATCGCTGCATCTTTCCGTAGTGTTCCCGAAATATCACAACCACATCGTCATTGCTAAGCGTTCGCTCTTCTTACCAAATACTTACTTAGTCTTAGTCTTAGCATACCAATACTTACGGTGACATCACTACCCTTGTACAGCTTATAAAACACGTCAATCTTAGACATGGTCCTTTCGTCCTCTGGCCCGTCCTGCTGTGCATATCTCGTTCATACCAAAACCCGCTCGTCCTATTTTGTCATATCTCATTCCCTTCCTTTAATTACTCTTGACTTCCTCACCTCCTACCATAAAGGGTTTTCTATTCCTTCTTCCTTAATACTGATAAGTTGCGACGGCATTAGCGAACATCTTTATAGTCAACATCTTGGTCCTTAATCTAGTATAGCATCGCTATCCTTCCTATAATCTCTTGTTTTATCCAATACCATCCTCTTGTCATACTCTTTCTCTTCATACACGTCCACTTTCTAGCGCCCTGTCATTCAAAGTCTCCACAAAAACTCCTCACACTGCCTTAAATACCATCCTAACTTTCATTCACTTATTGCTGGTTTTCCAATCTTACTAACTTGTTTCGATGATAAGGGGGTCTCATTGTAGCTCAGACATTCGTATCAAATACATTACCGTGTCAATTATTCCTATCTCATCCTTACATTTCCTCTCACCCGCTTCCCCCTTTAGAGGCGTACTTATATCATTATCTATTTAAACTTGCCTCGTGTCCTTACTTCCGATCTCAATTAGGCAATCCTCTTACTCTGACAATAAGTATCCAAAGTTCTCTCGGAATATTATCTTTATCCCGGCCTATCTTGGTGCTTTCTTGGCATCCCCTTGTCGTTTCTTCCGTTTATGTCTGTCTTTTATTTTACACACGAGGAATCTTATGCTATCTCTGTGTTATACCCCGTACTTTGTACGTTGGAATATTCTAAGTTGGTTGCGACAAGTTATGGACAAGGCTTTTTAATTTTTGGTTTTTTTGATTTTTGTTTTAATGCACAAGTTGCAGATTCATCTTTTCATTGGTATGGAGTGTTAAGGGTAAATTTGGAATAAGGAAAATTTGAGGTTAAAAGTGAATCATGGAAAGTTAAGCATTTCATGGAAACTAAGGGCTAGAAGTGAAATTTTGTAAACTAAATATTTCATGAAAATGGCCATATGTGGCCATGTGTGTGGTGTGGGCCATAGCCCACATGTGTTAATTATATAAGTGGCAAAAGATGACTAATTAAGTCATCTTCATCATTTAGCACCCTAGAAAATTCAAGAAGCATGGAGAAAGAACAAGAGGCCATTCGGCCATGACTAAGTCCAAAAATTGACAATCATGTTGTTGCTTCATAATTTAAACTCACGTTGATAACATTATATTTCGTATTTTTGTATGTCGGATTATTCGCAAGCTGAGGTGGGGTCCACACACTGAGATTTTTTTTTGGGACATGCGACAATTTATATGAATCACATATATGAAGTTAAACATAACTCAAGAAGGACCCTTGAGCCAAATCAAAGTGGAAGTCCTCCAAACAAATATTTTTAAGTAATGTTTTCGGGTGATCTGACTTCGAGGGGCAGAAACGGTATTATAAGTTTGGAATTTGAAAAAATACCAAAGATAGAAGTTGTAGATAATTGAATTATCTTTCCAACCATAGGTCATGGGCCCACAGGTGGCATCGGGAGAAGGAGATATGGACGTTTTAAGGCGGAAAGGTCAGTGGGCTAGGCCCAAATCGGGCCCAATCGGGTTAGGCCCATGACCATGCCTATTTAAGTCTAATTTCAGCCCTTTCTCTCATTTTTCAGACCAAGAATACCCAGAAAATTCTGGAAAGAGAGAGAGAAGAACCTTGGAGAGAAGAAAAACCAATTTTGACCAAAATCGAGCCCCGAATTCCGAAGCCCATGAAGAGAAAAGTGTTGTCGCTGCGTTGTCTTCAATTTGAGCTAAAAATCAACCAAGGAGAAGAGTGATAACGTGGGGGCTGCATGCTTAAGGTATGAATACGGTTCCTTTTCATTGTTAACGAGTGTATTTAGAATTTTAACGGATTAAAACGGAGGGGATAGTGTGTAGAAATTGATGAAATTCATGAAATTTTGTATGTTGATGTTGAGCCGTGAGTATGGGCTGTTTTGTGACAAGGAATGAACTAAATTTATTTAGTATGTTTGGATTGTTGTGTTGTGGATTCTATGGTGCTAATGAAAGTTTAACGGTTCAAAGTGAAGTTATAGTTGTTTGCGGCTTGTTATGGAATTTTATATAGTTTATTGAATTTATGGAAGTAATGGATTATTAATGTAGTTCATGAATTCGGAAGCAAGAAAATGTGTTGTGTTGTTTCCTTGAACTTGGAGGTTTCGGGTTTCATTATGTAGTGGATGGAATGTTGTTGAATTGTGTCGAAAGGGTTATTAATGTTAGAATGCGTTTTGAATCGATTATTGATGTTGCTTATATGGTTGTTGGTATTGTTGTTGATAATATTGGCCGAGTTGAATTCTCGGGTTGTTGAACTTATAGGGGAAATGCTGCCCAAATTTCGTAAATAAAGTGATGGCTTGGATTGGATTCTTAAGTGCTTATGACTAATGTTTGGTACTTAATGACCTTATTGTAGATCTTGGGGAGTCCGAGACATAAGTTTGATTTGGATTAGCTTTGAGAGCAATCGAGGTATGTAAAGCTTGGCCCTTCCTTCTTTTGGCATGCCTTAGTCGTAAATAGGCTATGACACGAGCATCGAGGAAATTCTACTCTCGCGATCCGACCATGTCTGTGATTCTTATTTGTTTCTTGGTCTTCGTATGCTTGATATGATGAAATATTGGCCCTTATGTCTTTTGTATGACTAAGTTTCAAAAGTTGCATAAAAGTTTGGTTTTTAAAGGAGTTTTGTTCCTAAATGATTCCGAAAACTACGAAAGTCCGTAACTTTCACCGACAGAACCGGATCGCTTCGATATGCTCAAAAATGATTCCATGATGTATGATGACTATGTGTCACACCCTAATTTCCAATAAGGCATGATGGGCACCCGACCCTTACCTAGGGCCGAGCGAACCCGCAGACTCTCACAATACTCATAAACATACTCATAAACATACTGGGCCCGCAAAACATGACATAAGCACATAATGAAAAATTTTCAGAAAACAAACATGCCTTTCGTCTTTATCAAATCAAATGAAACTAGCATCGTATGAAATCTCTAAACATATGAAGTTCGTAACATAATGCATGATAATACATCGGCTTACATAGCCGCTTACAAAACTGACATATCACACACACGACACCGTTCGCAAAGTCTCTACCAACATCTCAGATACCATACAAAAGCACTCAGACTCGGCAGCACTCCGGAGGAAATGGAGCTCGCCAATCCGGCTGGAACGTCTTCCGCTAACATCATCTACTCATCTGTGGGTACCTGCCCGGCATGAAACGCAGCCCCCGACGAAAGGGGGTCAGTACGGAATATGTACTGAGTATGCAAAGCAGGAAATACGTTAAAACTGAGTCATAATCGAAGTAAAGTGCACTGAACCCGAGCATAATAAGCCGAATACAAAGGTACTTACATCTGACCTCCAAATCATACATAAGCGGTACAGAAGACAAATACGATAATCAGAATGTCAAAATGCTTCGCTTTCTTTTGATAAACATTTCGGCCTCGTATATACGGAAAATCAAACATACCACATGAGCTGACATTAACCGATTGCCGAGGAACGTACGGCCCGATCCATATATGATATAATAATCATAAACGTACCGTCATATTATCACACATCATATCACATATGATATTATATCATCAGATCATCACATATCATATCATCAAATCATCACATATCACATACCACCTATACACACATACCGCGGTCAAATATCCAGCGGTCAATATCACACATACCGCGGCCAGGAACCCAGCGGTAATATCACATATACACATATACCGCGGCCAAATACCCAGCGGCATTATCACACATATACCGCGGCCAAATACCCAGCGGCATTATCACACATATACCGCGGCCGGCGGCCAATATCACACATATATATACGCGGCCAAATACCCAGCGGCAATATCAGAATGCACGAGCAAAATCGTGAGTAACCAAATACAGTTTAAAACATTTTCAAAACCTCAATAGGTTGATCAAAACGAACCACCATTTAAAAGCCGACACAATAGTCAAATCCAGTTTCCTCCGAGCGTCACTCGGGGAACGATCATGTTGTAACTTTAGTTACAAATCGGGGGTCGTATCAAAATCATTATGTTACAAATCGTAGTTACGTATCAAAATCATATGCATGAAAATCCTCATCTCAAACTCGACGGATAAATAAGTAGTCATACTCGGGGGTCGGAAAGATAGTCATATTAAGTTCTTTCAAAAATAGGTCGTTAAAACCAAACATAGAAAGTCGCGGGACCCACAGACGAGCGTCAACCCAATCCGGGCCCGCCTATGAAAGTTAAAGATTATTAGTCGTTATCAAATCATCTACGAACGTTTCATAGCAATCCGAGACCATATGTGAAAGTTACGGACGTTCGTAGTTTCGAAATCGTTTAGGAGCAAAACTCTTTGGAACAAAACCTTTTATGCAACTTCGAAATTTAGTCATACAAAAGACACAAGATCCTTTCGGAACAAACTGCATACATAGCATTTCAAATCCAATCGCATCAAAGACGTACGGTCCATAGCTTGACCACATTAAGGATGCCAACATCAAGAAGCAAATACGAATCATAAACCTGCTCGGAACTTCGGAATAGAGTTTCCCCCAAGACTCATAACATATCACAGCCTTACTTGTGTCTAGGACATGCCAAAAGAAAAGAGGGATAAGCTTTACATACCTTGATTGCTTCCTAAGCTAATCCAAACTCAAGTCTCGCTCTTCAAGGTCTACATAATGTCAATAGATATCGGGCATTAGTTGAAGACACTTAGGAATTCAATTCCAAACGAACATCAAATTCTACGAAATTTCGGCAAAGATTTCCCTTATAAATACACCAACCCCGAGATTACAACTCGGCCAAATTCATCAACAACAACACCAACAACCAAACTAGCAACATTAATATTCAATTCCAACGCATTCTAACATTAAATACACTTCTTTATATAATTCAACAACATTCATTATTTTCCATTCAACTACTTATATTCAAACTAATATCAACGATCACACACTCAAATACCAATCCAAAACCATTCAAACACGATTCAAGAACATTTCCAACAATCCGCACAATATTCCAAACAATTCTTCCAATATACCAAGCCACCCGAAACCACCAATTTCCATAGGGACAACAACAACACATGTCGTTCTTCCAAATTCATCAACAACACCGACAATCCACACATTTAACAACATTATTACCATAAATACAAGGAAGCATATTTGATTCACATTAGCTAGCAAAACAGCCCGCACACAATTGTAACTTCCATTTGAATCATTGAACTTTCATTTACCTCATAGAATCCGCAACACAACATCTCGAACATACTAAATAAAATTGGTTCTTCTCTTACTACACAACACCACACACACGGCCAAATCCAACATACACGGCCAAACATCAACTCCAACATTTTATGAGTTTCATTCATTCCTACACATTACAACAACACACAAACATGCTAAATACAATTAATTCATCATCCTATACAACACACCTATACACGGCCAAACTACAACCCACGGCTACAACTTCAACATCATACCTTCATGTATTTCATTCATTTCTACATATCACAACATGCACAAATCATCCATAAAACATGTAAAGAAGATTAAACCTCACCTTTTTCCACTTTGTTCTTCACTTGGCTAGGGTTGAGATTTGCAAGAACCAAGGATTTGCTTGCTCTAACAATTACTCCATGTTGTTTAGCACCTTCCAATTAGTAGAGAAGCTAGGAAGAATTATTTTTTGTTAGGGCTATTTTTGGTCTTCCATTTTTCTTTTTCTTGGCCGAAATGGCCTCTTCTTTTTCTCCTCCATTTTTCTTGAAATTTCTAGATGCTAAAGATGATAAAAATGATGACTTAGTCATCTTTTATTTCCATGTATTAACCAACCAAGTGGCCCTTGGCCCACAAGCCATGTGCATAGTCACATGGCTTTTAATTTCAGGAAAATTAAGTCTCCAAATTTTCACTTTTGGCCCCATATTTCATGAGACATTAGTTTTCATAATTTCACTTTCAACCCCAAATTTTTCTTATTCCAATTTTACCCTTAACACTCCATGCCAATGAAAAGATGAATACGCAACTTATACACTTTTAACAAAATCGAAAAAATTTACAATCTTGTCCTTAACTTGTCACAACCAACTTAGAATATTCCAACGTCCAAAGTACGGGGTATAACATCCTTTCCCCCTTTAGAACATTCGTCCTCGAATGTTCAACTAGTCGCATAGGGTCTTAAGGATCTCGGGGGGGTTTCCTTTATCACCATAGCACGCAATCTCTTTCACAAAATATTCCCAAACGCTACTCAAACTCACCCTAATGCTAGAGCCGTGACGCACTTTCTTTCTCTTCACCCGTCTACTCCGCCCCATTCTACGCGGCCTCTTAAGGTTTCTGCCCACTCCACATACTCTAATTTCCCTTAGGCAACTCTAGCTTCTCATGTCTGAATTTGTAAGACTTTCAGAAAACTTCCCAGGGGGTCACCCATCCCAAAATTGCTCTCGCTCCAGCACGCTTAACTTTGAATTCCTGACGAAATACGATGCTATAGTGCTAATATAATCGCGTCTACCTTACCACATGACCTTCAGCACATAATCTGGAGTAATTTGAAGCCTTTACAGATTTCAACACGCCCTCATAACACAATTACTATTTTAGCCCTCCTTAGTCTTGTCTTACTCATACTATTACTTCTTTCTCGATATCAGCCATACTCGCAGCTTACTCAAATTCTACCATTACGGTGGACACGGCCTTGCAAGTCGCATTACAACCCATATCTCATTTTCTCTTTTCATTTCTGGAAAAATTTCGGCAGAGTTTCTCTATATTTCTTACTATCTCAAAACCTGCACGCAGAAAATACCAACAATGCCTCACAGGGCCAACATATGTGCATATATCATATCATATCACAGCCACACAGGGCTCTCAATATCATAAACAGTACAAAAATAATAAACATGCCTCGTATGCCCAACTCAAACGGCACCTGTTACACTTTCTTGTTTACTTTCCCCCTTTAATCTTCAACTTGCATTTCAATCGCAACTTCAATATCTTTCCCAACATATATCTTTCATACCTTTACTTACCTGCATACTTTGTGACTTCCAACATCATCAATTACTTTCTTCTATCAATGTCATTCTTCAGCTGCAATCACAAATCAGGGTAAGGAGTCCCATCTCCTATGACTTGGCTCTATAGCACGATCTCAGATGCGAAAGAAGAGTAACCAACCTAGATGCCCCGTAGCCTCCTGTTTATAAATATGGCGCGCAACACACCATAAACAAGACTCTACCGGACACGACTTTGCAGACAACCCCTAGGACGAACTGCTCTGATACCAATTTGTCACACCTTAATTTTTAATAGGGCATGATGGGCACCCGACCCTTACCTAGGGCCGAGCGAACCCGCAGACTCTCACAATACTCATAAACATACTGGGCCCGCAAAATATGACATAAGCACATAATGAAATTTTTTCAGAAAACAAACATGCCTTTCGTCTTTATCAAATCGAATGAAACTAGCATCGTATGAAATCTTTAAACATATGAAGTTCGTAACATAATGCATGATAATACATCGGCTTACATAGCCGCTTACAAAACTGACATATCACACACACGACACTGTCTGCAAAGTCTCTACCAACATCTCAGATACCATACAAAAGCACTCAGACTCGGCAGAGACTCCGGAGGAAATGGAGCTCGCCAATCCGGCCGGAACGTCTTCCGCTAACATCATCTACTCATCCGTGGGTACCGCCGGCATGAAACACGACCCCCCGACGAAAGGGGGTCGGTGACGGAATATGTACCGAGTATGCAAAGCAGAAATACGTAAAACGGAGTCATAATCGAAGTAAAGTGCACCGAACGCGAGCATAATAAGCCGAATACCAAGGTACTTACATCCGACCTCCAAATCATACATAAGCGTACGAAGACAAATACGATAATCAGAATGTCAAAATGCTTCGCTTTCTTTTGATAAACATTTCGGCCTCGTATATACGGAAAATCAAACATACCACATGAGCTGACATTAACCGATTGCCGAGGAACGTACGGCCCGATCCATATATGATATAATAATCATAAACGTACCGTCATATTATCACACATCATATCACATATGATATTATATCATCAGATCATCACATATCATATCATCAAATCATCACATATCACACACCACCTATACACACATACCGCGGTCAAATATCCAGCGGTCAATATCACACATACACACATACCGCGGCCAGGAACCCAGCGGCATTATCACACATATACCGCGGCCAAATACCCAGCGGCAATATCACACATATACGGCGGCCAAATACCCAGCGGCAATATCATAATGCACGAGCAAAATCGTGAGTAACCAAATACAGTTTAAAACATTTTCAAAACCTCAATAGGTTGATCAAAACGAACCACCATTTAAAAGCCGACACAATAGTCAAATCCAGTTTCCTCCGAGCGTCACTCGGGAACAGATCAAACAGAACTTTAGTTACAAATCGGGGGTCGTATCAAAATCATTATGTTACAAATCGTAGTTACGTATCAAAATCATATGCATGAAAATCCTCATCTCCAACTCGACGGATAAATAAGTAGTCATACTCGGGGGTCGGAAAGATAGTCATATTAAGTTCTTTCAAAAATAGGTCGTTAAAACCAAACATAGAAAGTCGCGGGACCCACAGACGAGCGTCAACCCAATCCGGGCCCGCCTATGAAAGTTAAAGATTATTAGTCGTTATCAAATCATCTACGAACGTTTCATAGCAATCCGAGACCATATGTGAAAGTTACGGCCGTTCGTAGTTTCGAAATCGTTTAGGAGCAAAACTCTTTTAGAACAAAACCTTTTATGCAACTTCTGAAATTTAGTCATACAAAAGACACAAGATCCTTTCGGAACAAACTGCATACATAGCATTTCAAATCCAATCGCATCAAAGACGTACGGTCCATAGCTTGACCACATTAAGGATGCCAACATCAAGAAGCAAATACGAATCATAAACCTGCTCGGAACTTCGGAATAGAGTTGCCCCCAAGACTCATAACATATCACAGCTTACTTGTGTCTAGGACATGCCAAAAGAAAAGAGGGATAAGCTTTACATACCTTGATTGCTTCCTAAGCTAATCCAAACTCAAGTCTCGGCTCTTCAAGGTCTACATAATGTCAATAGATATCGGGCATTAGTTGAAGACACTTAGGAATTCAATTCCAAACGAACATCAAATTCTACAGAAATTTCGGCAAAAGATTTCCCCCGTAAATACACCAACCCCGAGATTTCAACTCGGCCAAATTCATCAACAACAACACCAACAACCAAACTAGCAACATTAATATTCAATTCCAACGCATTCTAACATTAAATACACTTCTTTATATAATTCAACAACATTCATTATTTTCCATTCAACTACTTATATTCAAACTAATATCAACGATCGCACACTCAAATACCAATCCAAAACCATTCAAACACGATTCAAGAACATTTCCAACAATCCGCACAATATTCCAAACAATTCTTCCAATAAACCAAGCCACCCGAAACCACCAATTTCCATAGGGACAACAACAATACATGTCGTTCTTCCAAATTCATCAACAACACCGACAATCCACACATTTAACAACATTATTACCATAAATACAAGGAAGTATATTTGATTCACATTAGCTAGCAAAACAGCCCGCACACAATTGTAACTTCCATTTGAATCATTGAACTTTCATTTACCTCATAGAATCCGCAACACAACATCTCGAACATACTAAATAAAATTGGTTCTTCTCTTACTACACAACACCACACACACGGCCAAATCCAACATACACGGCCAAACATCAACTCCAACATTTTATGAGTTTCATTCATTCCTACACATTACAACAACACACAAACATGCTAAATACAATTAATTCATCATCCTATACAACACACCTATACACGGCCAAACTACAACCCACGGCTACAACTTCAACATCATACCTTCATGTATTTCATTCATTTCTACATATCACAACATGCACAAATCATCCATAAAACATGTAAAGAAGATTAAACCTCACCTTTTTCCACTTTGTTCTTCACTTGGCTAGGGTTGAGATTTGCAAGAACCAAGGATTTGCTTGCTCTAACAATTACTCCATGTTGTTTAGCACCTTCCAATTAGTAGAGAAGCTAGGAAGAATTATTTTTTTTTAGGGCTATTTTTGGTCTTCCATTTTTCTTTTTCTTGGCCGAAATGGCCTCTTCTTTTTCTCCTCCATTTTTCTTGAAATTTCTAGATGCTAAAGATGATAAAAATGATGACTTAGTCATCTTTTATTTCCATGTATTAACCAACCAAGTGGCCCTTGGCCCACAAGTCATGTGCATAGTCACATGGCTTTTAATTTCATGAAAATTAAGTCTCCAAATTTTCACTTTTGGCCCCATATTTCATGAGACATTAGTTTTCATAATTTCACTTTCAACCCCAAATTTTCTTTATTCCAATTTTACCCTTAACACTCCATGCCAATGAAAAGATGAATACGCAACTTATACACTTATAACAAAATCAGAAAAATTTACAATCTTGTCCTTAACTTATCGCAACCAACTTAGAATATTCCAACGTCCAAAGTACGGGGTATAACACTATGTTTTCCATAGGCGGGCCCGGCTCGGGTCGACACCCCTCCGTGGGCCCCGCGACTCTCCTTATGTGCTTATGACGATTTTTGAAAGAATTCAATATGACTACCTTTTCGACCCCCGAGTATGATTATGTATTTGTCTGTCGAGTCTGAAATAATAATTCGTATACTTATGATTCCGATACGTAAATATGGTTTCTGAAGTCCGGTTTGATATGTTCCCGAGTGATATTCGGAAGAAAACCTGATTTGACTAATGTTTCGGTTTGAACTAACAGTTTGTTTTGATTACCCTACTGGGTCTGTGTAAGTGTTTTGCATTGCATATGATTTCCCACGATTCTGCTCGTGCATTCTGCTATTACCTCTTTCGCCGAGTCCCGGGCCGGTTGTGTGATCGTGCGCACTATGTGATGCTGCCGCTGGATATTTTGACCGCGGTATGTGTGATATTACCGTTGGATATTTTGACCGCGGTATGTGTGATATTGCCGCTGGATATTTTGACCGCGGTATGTGTGATATTGCCGCTGGATATTTTGACCGTGGTATGTGTGATATTGCCGCTGGATATTTTGGCCGCGGTATGTGTTGAGTGATATTGACCGCTGGGTATTTGTCCGCGGTATGTTGAGTGATATTGACCGCTGGGTATTTGTCCGCGGTATGTCGAGTGATATTGACCGCTGGGTATTTGTCCGCGGTATGTCGAGTGATATTGACCGCTGGGTATTTGACCGCGGTATGTCGGGTTTCAGAGATATGAAATCTTCTGGAGTCTGATGGGTTATGGCGCCATCGACGAGCGGGCGACCATATTCTAAGAGCCCTATGCACGATTTGTATTTTGAAAATAAACACTTTGGTTCTTTGGATTTGCACTTACTTTCTGTATTTCTGTTTCGACTATGACTCAGATTTGTTTAATGTATCTTCTGCTTTGGAACACGAAGTATGATGTAGTATGATATATGATATTTTGGAATAGGATCAGTCGGTTGATGTCAGCTCATATGATATGTTCTATTTTCCGTATATGTGAGACAGGAATGTTTTTCAAAAGAAAGTTAAGTAAGTATTTTGGCATTCTGATGGTTATATTTGTCTTCTGTACCGCTTATGTATGATTTGTACTTCGGATGCAAGCACTTTGGTTTTTCGAGTTGTTATGCTCACTTTCTGTACTTCGTACTTCGGTTATGACTTCGTTTTCTATACCTCCTGCTTTGCATACTCAGTACATATTCCGTACAGACCCCCTTTCTTCGGGGGCTGCGTTTCATGCGCGCGTGTACCCACGGATGAATAGATGATGTTAGCGTAAGATGTTCCAAACTCGGATTGGCGAGCTCCATTTCCTCCGGATGCGCCGAGTCGAGTGCTTTTGTATGGTATCCGAAGTTATGTTAGAGACTTTGCGAACAAAGTTGTCGTGCGTGTGATATGTCGATTTTGTAAGCGGCTATGTAAGCCGATGTATGATTATGCATTATGTTACGAACTTCATATGTTTACAGATTTCATACGATGCTAGTTTATTTGGTTTGACAAGGATGAAAGGCATGTTTGTTTTTCGAAAAAAAAATTTCATTACGTGCTTGTGTCATGTTTGCGGGCCCAGGATGGTTATGAATATGACGAGAGTCAGCGGGTTCGCTCGGCCCTAAGTAAGAGTCGGGTGCCCATCATGCTCTATCGGAAATTAGGGTGTGACAAATTGGTATCGCAGCGCTTCGTCCCTAGGGGTTGTCTCGCAAAGTCGTGTCCGGCCGAGTCACTGTTTATGGTGTGAAGCACGCCACATTTATAAACAGGAGGCTACGGGGCATCTAGGGAGGTTACTCTTTTTTCACGTCTGAGATCGTGCCATAGAGCCAAGTCATAGGAGATGGGACTCCTTACCCTGATTTGTGATTGCAGCTGAAGAATGACATTGACAGAAGAAAGTGATTGATGATGTTGGAAGTCACAAAGTGCGCAGGTAAGTAAAGGTATGGAAGATATATGTTGGGAAAGATATTGAAGTTGTGATTGAAATACAAGTTGAAGATTAAAGGGGGAAAGTAAACAAGAAAGTGTAACAGATGCCGTTTGAGTTGGGCATATGAGGTATGTTTATCATTTGTGTACTATTGATGATATTGGGAGCCCTGTGTGGCTGTGATACGATACGATACGATACGATATGATATGATATGATATGATATGCATATATGTATTTTGGCCCTGTGAGGCATTGTTGGTATTTCCTGTGTATGTGTTTTGAGATAGTAAGAAATATAGAGAAACTCGTCGAAATTTTCCCGTAAATAAAGAGAAAATGAGATGTAGGTTTGTAATGCGACGAAAGGCCGTGTTCACCGTAATGGTAAGATTTGAGTAAGTTGCGAGTATGGTCGACCTCGAGCAAGAAGTAATAGTATGATTAAGACAAGAGTAAGGAGGAAAAAAATTGTGATGGATATGGATATATTGATAAGACAACTTGCGAGATATTAAGGATAAAGTGGACTAGAAAGGGTAAAGGGTTAAGAAGTGTTATATTATGGGATTGGTTACGAATAAGATATAATGTGAATATAATGGGGATTGTTATGAAAATAAGTGAAGCCTAGTGAGAAAGTGGCCAAGGTTATGATGTGATCTATGTAGCTAGAATACAAAGGCAAGTGTGAAACGGAAAAACAAGCTATGGAATGAATACGGAAGGGTTTGAGTTAAAGATTAAGAGACGACACGAGATAATGTGCCTAGAATGTTACAAGTTGAGTAAAGGGAATTACAAGAAGGAAAAGTTTAAATCGAGATCCTTAAGACCCTATACGACTAGTTGAACATTCGAGGACGAATGTTCTGGGGGAAAGGATGTTATACCCCGTACTTTGTACGTTGGAATATTCTAAGTTGGTTGCGACAAGTTATGGACAAGGCTTTTAATTTTCGGTTTTGTTGATTTTTGTTTTAATGCACAAGTTGCAGATTCATCTTTTCATTGGTATGGAGTGTTAAGGGTAAATTTGGAATAAGGAAAATTTGGGGTTAAAAGTGAATCATGGAAAGTTAAGCATTTCATGGAAATTAAGGGCTAGAAGTGAAATTTTGGAAACTAAATATTTCATGAAAATGGCCATATGTGGCCATGTGTGGTGTGGGCCATAGCCCACATGTGTTAATTATATAAGTGGCAAAAGATGACTAATTAAGTCATCTTCATCATTTAGCACCCTAGAAAATTCAAGAAGCATGGAGAAAGAACAAGAGGCCATTCGGCCATGACTAAGAAAAAATTGGAGTCCAAAAATTGACAATCATGTTGTTGCTTCATAATTTAAACTCACGTTGACAACATTATATTTCGTATTTTTGTATGTCGGATTATTCGCAAGCTGAGGTGGGGTCCACACACTGAGATTTTTTTTTGGGACATGCGACAATTTATATGAATCACATATGTGAAGTTAAACATAACTCAAGAAGGACCCTTGAGCCAAATCAAAGTGGAAGTCCTCCAAACAAATATTTTTAAGTAATGTTTTCGGGTGATCTGACTTCGAGGGGTAGAAACGGTATTATAAGTTTGGAATTTGGAAAAATACCAAAGATAGAAGTTGTAGATAATTGAATTATCTTTCCAACCATAGGTCGTGGGCCCACAGGTGACATCGGGAGAAGGAGATATGGACGTTTTAAGGCGGAAAGGTCAGTGGGCTAGGCCCAAATCGGGCCCAATCGGGTTAGGCCCATGACCATGCCTATTTAAGTCTAATTTCAGCCCTTTCCTCTCATTTTTCAGACCAAGAATACCCAGAAAATTCTGGAAAGAGAGAGAGAAGAACCTTGGAGAGAAGAAAAACCAATTTTGACCAAAATCTGAGCCCCGAATTCCGAAGCCCATGAAGAGAAAAGTGTTGTACGCTGCGTTGTCTTCAATTTGAGCTAAAAATCAACCAAGGAGAAGAGTGATAACGTGGGGGCTGCATGCTTAAGGTATGAATACGGTTCCTTTTCATTGTTAACGAGTGTATTTAGAATTTTAACGGATTAAAACGGAGGGGATAGTGTGTAGAAATGGATGAAATTCATGAAATTTTGTATGTTGATGTTGACCCGTGAGTATGGGCTGTTTTGTGACAAGGAATGAACTAAATTTATTTAGTATGTTTGGATTGTTGTGTTGTGGATTCTATGGTGCTAATGAAAGTTTAATGGTTCAAAGTGAAGTTATAGTTGTTTGCGGCTTGTTATGGAATTTTATATAGTTTATTGAATTTATGGAAGTAATGGATTATTAATGTAGTTCATGAATTCGGAAGGAAGAAAATGTGTTGTGTTGTTTCCTTGAACTTGGAGGTTTCGGGTTTCATTATGTAGTGGATGGAATGTTGTTGAATTGTGTCGAAAGGGTTATTAATGTTAGAATGTGTTTTGAATCGATTATTGATGTTGCTTATATGGTTGTTGGTATTGTTGTTGATAATATTGGCCGAGTTGAATTCTCGGGGTTGTTGAACTTATAGGGGAAATCTCTGCCCAAATTTCTGTAAATAAAGTGATGGCTTGGGATTGGATTCTTAAGTGCTTATGGCTAATGTTTGGTACTTAATGACCTTATTGTAGATCTTGGGGAGTCCGAGACATAAGTTTGATTTGGATTAGCTTTGAGAGCAATCGAGGTATGTAAAGCTTACCTTTCTTTCTTTTGGCATGTCTTAGATGGAAGTAAGCTATGATATGTTACGAGCCTCGAGAAAATTCTATTCGCGATCCGAGCATGTTTATGATTCTTATTTGTTTCTTGATCTTCGTATGCTTGATATGATGAAATATTGGTTTATATGTCTTTTGTATGACTAAGTTTCAAAAGTTGCATAAAAGTTTGGTTTTTAAAGAGTTTTGTTCCTAAACGATTCGAAAACTACGAAAGTCCGTAACTTTCACGGTATAGAACCGGATGCTTTGATATGCTCGTAAATGATTCCATAACATATAATGATTATGATTTTCATAGGCGGGCCCGGATTGGGTTGACGCTCGTTCGTGGGTCCCGCGACCCTCCTTTACGTATTTTTGACGACTTTTTGAAAAGAACTTAATATGACTACCTTTCCGACCCCCGAGTATGATTATGTATTTGTCTGTCGAGTCTGAAATAATGATTCGTATACTTATGATTCCGATAAGTAAATATGGTTTCTGAAGTCCGGTTTGATATGTTCCCGAGTGATATTCGGAAGAAAACCTGATTTGACTAATGTTTCGATTGAACTAACAGTTTGTTTTGATTACCCTACTGGGTCTGTGTAAGTGTTTTGCATTGCATATGATTTCCCACGATTCTGCTCGTGCATTCTGCTATTACCTCTTTCGCCGAGTCCCGGGCCGGTTGTGTGATCGTGCGCACTATGTGATGCTGCCGCTGGATATTTTGACCGTTGTATGTGTGATATTGCCGCTGGATATTTTGACCGCGGTATGTGTGATATTGCCGCTGGATATTTTGGCCGCCGTATGTGTGATATTGCCGCTGGATATTTTGACCGCGGTATGTGTGATATTGTGTGATATTTTTGCCGTGTTGTGTGATATTGACCGCTGGGTATTTGTCCGCGGTATGTTGAGATATTGATATTGACCGCTGGGTATTTGTCCGCGGTATGTCGAGTGATATTGACCGCTGGGTATTTGACCGCGGTATGTCGGGTTTCAGAGATATGAAATCTTCTGGAGTCTGATGGGTTATGGCGCCATCGACGGGCGGGCGACCATATTCTAAGAGCCCTATGCACGATTTGTATTTTGAAAATAAACACTTTGGTACTTTGGATTTGCACTTACTTTCTGTATTTCTGTTTCGATTATGACTCAGATTTGTTTACTGTATCTTCTGCTTTGGAACACGAAGTATGATGTAGTATGATATATGATACCGGAATGGATCGGTCGGTTGATGTCGACTCATATGATATGTTCTATTTTCCGTATATGTGAGACAGAATGTTTTTCAAAAGAAAGTTAAGTAAGTATTTTGGCATTTCGATGGTTATATTTGTCTTACGTACCACTTATGTATGATTTGTACTTCGGATGCAAGCACTTTGGTTTTCCGAGTTGTTATGCTCACTTTCTGTACTTCGTACTTCGGTTATGACTTCGTTTTCTAAACTTCCTGCTTTGCATACTCAGTACATATTCCGTACTGACCCCCTTTCTTCGGGGGCTGCGTTTCATGCCGCGCAGGTACCCACAGATGAATAGATGATGTTAGCAGAAGAATCGATTTCCTCCGGATGCTGCCGAGTCAGAGTGCTTTTGTATGGTATCCGAAGTTATGTTAGAGACTTTGCAGACAGTGTCGTGCGTGTGATATGTCAGTTTTGTAAGCGGCTATGTAAGACGATGTATGATTATGCATTATGTTACGAACTTCATATGTTTACAGATTTCATATGATTCTAGTTTATTTGGTTTGACAAGGATGAAAGGCATGTTTGTTTTCTGAAAAAAAATTTCATTATGTACTTGTGTCATGTTTGCTGGCCCAGTATGGTTATGAATATGACGAGAGTCAGCGGGTTCGCTCGGCCCTAAGTAAGGGTCGGGTGCCCATCATGCCCTATCGGAAATTAGGGTGTGACACTCAATTCTTTCATACTCTTCTCTAATCAGTTCACACTACCATAGGAGTATTATCCCCTGCCATCTTAACATTTTAATAACGTATTCTAACACTGGTCCTTTTAAAATTCTTTGGAAAGATGTTGTATAAAGTCACCTTCATGCGTAAAATATCTTACTCCATTTATTCTCTCTTATTGTCATCATCTTCCTATAACTTGGCCTTCCGTCGATCCCAAAATTTCAATCGCTTCACGAGACCTATTAACATTCCCACTATGTGTTAAAAGAAGAAGGTTTGATTCTTTTCTTAGAGTCAAGTCTAGTAGACCTTGCTTCTATTTATTATTATCCTTCCTTCTACGGTTCCAACACAGACCTAATATTGATTCACTTATCGTTCGAGCTTTTTTCGTTGAAAACCTTATCTTGTTTTTGCTTTCGGTTATATATGTAGTAACAATGCCCGTCATATAATCGTTTGAGTAAAAGAATATATAAGTGTTGAACTATAACACGGAACACAACGGTCATAAGGTTACCCAATTTGGCAAGGAGCTTTTGTGAACACATCTCTTTTAAACTCTTTCCTCGAGGGATGATGAATCATTTGTTGCTTCCATGGAGCTTTTTGGATATAGAAAGTTTCATCCCACTATTCATCAATTTGAACTTTCATCCCACTATAATCATCGAGACCGTGTATCCTCCGTTATAACGTTATAACCTATTACTACACTACGGATACATCGCTTCCTTCTTATTCCTTCCTTCCATTAAGAGTGTTAGCCAAATTTTCTAACTTACAACCTCTTAGAGTGGTTATCACTCTAATTTTCCTTAGATTAATCTAGCTTCTCATTTGCCTCTTACGTCTGAATTTGTAAGACTTTCAGAAAACTTCCCAGGGGGGTCACCCATCCTGAAATTGCTCTCACTCCAGCACGCTTAACCTTGAAACTTTAATAAAATCGGGTGCCTTAATGCTGGTACGACCGCGTCCACCTCACCGCACGACCTTCTGCACATAATATTGAGTAAGTCGGAATCTTAACATATTCCCAAACGCCCTCACAGCACATACCGGTAGCTCTCTTATTAATACATTCCTATCCGTAACCACTCCTTTTCCTTCACACCCTTGTCTTAATTGTATCATTACTTCCCTTGACTCTAATCTCATCATATTTTTCTCCCACCTATTGACTCAGTCGATGCCTTAGCATATTACTCTTTCCGAACCTACCAGCCCTTCCTAATCGTCTTTTGGTATCACAAATCCGTTCCAAATTCCTTATTATCATATCTTCATCGACCTCCTATTTACTATTATCACAAATTTCGCAGTAACTTATTCTTAAAGGGCAACCATACTCACAGCTCAGCTAACCCCCATCGTTACTATTAACACGACTTTTTTTCAAAATACATTCCAAACTTATATCTCATTCTCGTATTATTTCCAGAAAAATTTTGGCAGAGTTTCCTATGTATTCCTTACTATCCCAAAACTCGCACGCGCGGTGAAATACCATGCAATGCCTCACAGGCCATTATCACATACATATATCATATCATATTGTATCGTGTCACGGTAGCATTGGGCTCTCAATATTCATAAAAGTCTGAAAATAATGGACTTACCTTATAAGTTCAACATGACCCCACGTGTTACCCCTTTTTACTTACTTTCCCCTTTCAATTTTCAACTTCGTATTTCAATCGTATATCAATACCATACTCAACATATATCTTTCGTACCTTTACTTACCTGCGTGCTTTATAGCTTCCCATATCGTTGGTCACCTTCTTCTACCGATGTCGTTCTTCTGCCGAAATCGAAAGTTAGTATAAGAAATCCCATTTTCTATGACTTGGCTCTATGGCACAATCTAAGATGTGAAGAAAGAGTAACCATCATAGATGCCCCGTAGCCTCCTGTTTATAAATGTGGCCGGTTTCACACCATAAACAGGACTCTACCGGACACGACTTTGCAGACAACCCCTAGGACGAACTGCTCTGATACCAATTTGTCACACCTTTAATCCGATAGGGTGTGATGGGCACCCGACCCTTATTTAGGGCCTAGCGAACCCGCTGACTCTCGTGACACTCATAATCATATTGGGCCCTCATAGCATAACATAAGTACATAATGAAAGATTTTCCAGAAAACAATATGCTTTTTACCTTTCTCGAATCAAATAAAAAAATCTGTAACATATAAAACTTATAATACAAAGCGTAATAATACATCAGCTTACATAGCCGCTTACGTAACCGACATCTTATACCCACGACACTGTCTGCAAAGTCTCTAACATAGAACATGATACCATAACATAATACTCTGACTCGGCTGCACTCCCGGAGAAAGTGGAGCTCGCCAATCCCGCCGGAACATCTTCTACTAATATCTTGACTCTCACTCGGGGGGTACCGCGCGGCATGAAACGCAGCCCCCCGAAGAAGGGGTCATGCACGGAATATGTACTGAGTATGTAAAGCATGAAACATAATAAGTGGGATCATATCGAAGTAAAGAGTACCGAAAATCATAAGACTTGCTTTTGAAAACATGTATCATGCATATCAATGTTATAAACTCATCGTAAAAACATATAGCGTGTCCCGGCCCTCTAATGAGGGACTCGGTAGTAAAATCATCATATACATATACATATAACGTGCCCCGGCCCTCTGACGAGGGACGCGGTAAGTAAAATCATATCATCATCATATCATATATATATAACGTGCCCCGCCCTCTAGTGAGGGACGCGGCGAATAAATGCATGTCGAATATCAAATGCTTATGCGAGTAAAATGCAAATCATGCATAGGCTCTTAAAATATGGTCGCCCTCCCGACATTGGCGCCATAACACATCATACTCCGAAAGTTTTCATATCTCCGTATCCCCGTCATACGCACATCATATATACCACTTTATTCGGCCAAGAGGGGCGCGGCGTCCGGACACATCATAACACCATTATCCACGGTTCCCGGCCAAAGGGGCTCGCGAAGGACACATCATACTCTGGAAATATAGCATAATGCGCACGATAACAACCGGCCCCGGGACTCGACGAAGGAAGTAACAATAGTGTGCACGAGCAGAGTCGTGAGAAACTATATGAAATTTAAAAAAAAACATTTTCAAAAATGTAATGGAAAAATCAAAACGAGCTATCATTTAAAAGTCGGGACTTAGTCATGTCAAATACCTTTCGGACGACATTCGGGAACGTATCAAATATCTTAAGCATATCGAGGAACCGTAGGAACCATAGTCATGTATATCATTGTAACGGACGCAATAGATGAATAAGTAGGCGACACTCGAGAGCGAAAACGATAACTAGGTTAAGTTCTTTCAAAAAGTCATTAGGATTATACAAACGAAAATCTCGGGGACCACGGATATGCGACCAACCCGGGCCCTTTCTATATGAATGTTGGTAACTTTTGCATTAAGGTCTTCCACGAACAATTTTGAAGCGATCCGAGCCTTTCTATGAAAGTTACGGACGTTCGTAGTTACAAAACCTTTTGCGACAAAAATCTTTTTATGCAACTTTAAAATCCAATTTTACAAAGACATAAGGGCCATAGTTTAACTAAATTGATTTACGAACATCAAGAAGTGAATAAGACTCATATGCTCGCTCGGATCACAGGAATGGGTATCTAAGACATGCCAATGAAGAAAAAGGGTAAGCCTTGCATACCTCGCCTGCTCTCCAAGCTAATCCAAATTTAAGTCTCGACTTCTCACGATCAACAATAATGTCATTAGGTATCAACCATTAGCCATAACACTTGAGAATCCAATTCCAAATTAACACTTTGTCTACAAAAATTTCGGCAGCATTTCCCCTACAACTTCAACATCCCCGAGTATTCAAGTCGGCCAAATCAACAATAACCAAACCAACAACCATACCAACAATATCCATAAGTGATTCAAAATGCATTCTAACGTTAATAATTCCTTTCTACACAATCGACAACATTTCAATTATATTCAAATAAACTACATACGCCCAATTCAATATCAATGCTCACATATTCGATTACTAATCCGCAACCATTCACACATGATTTAAGAACATTCCAAACAATCCATACGATATTCAAAACAACCCAAACCATAGGCCATTCCACCTGAAATATTCCAACTACATTAGGAACCCCAATAACACATTTTCTTCTTCCAAACTCATAAACTATATCAACAATTCCATACGTTAGCAACATTATTTCCATCAATACAAAAAGCTATATTGGAATCACATTATCTTGTAAATCAGCCCACAAACAATTACAACTTCAATTTAGATCATTAAATCTTCATTTTACATCATGGAATTCACAACAACAATAACCAAGATATCAAGTAAGTTTAATTCATTCCATCTACACCAAGGCAGCCCCTATTCGGCCACCACACTATCACCCTCAACTTCATGAAATTCATCCATTTCTCCACATTACAACATGCTCAAAACGTCCATAGTACAACAATTCAAACATACTAAATAAATTAGTTCTTTGCTCCTATAGAACATCACCTATACACGGCCTCACACAACACCATCATTTCATGAGTTTTATTCATTTCTACATGCCACAACATATGCAAACCATTCATAACAAATACAAGAAAGGATTAAACCTCACCTCTTCCTCCAAGTTCCTCCCTCGGCTAGTGCTTGTTTTGCAAGAATCAACGCGTCGCTTGTCCCAACAACTATTCCACGTCGACGAGGACCTTCCAATTAGTAGGAAAGCATGAAGAAATAATTTTTTTCTTGACAAATTTGAGGGGCATGTTCGGCCAGCCCATCTCTTGGCCGAATGCCCTCTAAGTTTCCCTCTCTCCACTCTTCTTGAATTTTCTTGAGTGAAAGTGATGACTTGTGTCTTACTTGGTCATCATGCACATATACATATACAAATAGAGGCACATGGCCGGTCATGTGCCTCTTATTTTTCCTCCAATTTTTCTCAAATTTTCTTTAATATTATAAAAGATGACTTGTAGTCTTACATGATCATGAATTATACACACATATATATATATAGCTCCCACAAATGTGTAATGTACACTTGTGCCATTTTATGGCATAAAAATATTGACCAACATGTGGGTGGGACCCACTCATAGCCACACGGCCACTTTGGTCATTTGGCCATCTTATGAAAAATTTTGTTTCCTTTCTTAGCCCTTAATTTTCCTTATTCCAATTTCGCCCTTAATACTCCACACCAATAAAAGATGAATACGCGACTTATACATCCTTAACAAAACCGAAAAAAAATAACCTTGTCCCTAACTTTCCACAATTTACTCGGAATATCTCGACGTACAAAATGCGAGGTATAACACCGTGGTTCACCATCCTGAAAAACATCTTCCTGTTGGGGGTTATACGGACCCCTTATATGGACCGTATAAAGTTATACGGACTATATAAGTGGTCGTATAACTCCACTTCCCTGAAATGGTTTCTGTCGTTTCGTTTGATCTCCAATCCTTATGGAACCTTCTTAACACTTGCTTAACACTTCATTACCAATATAAGGAGAGTTACAACTCTATTTTAACACATCATTAAGTCAACAGTAGCTCGGTACTTTACGAAATTTTTACAAAACACAACATATACTTTGCCCTTCTTAAGGAACTTTCTCCTCTTACTTCCAACATCTTTGAAATCTTTTCTAGGATCGTTAAATAACCTTACTTACTGTCACACCCTAATTTCCGATAGGGCGTGATGGGAACCATACCCTTACCTAGGGCTGAGCGAACCCGCTGACCTTCGTAATACACATAATCATACTGGCCCGCAAAATGTGTCAAAATGCAGAAGGAAATTTTTTAAAGAACATCATACTTTTCGTCTTTTTCAAATCAAATAAAATCTGTAGTCATAACGAATCTATAACATAATGCGTACTGATATATCGGCTTACATAGCCGATTACAAAGCAAACCCGCAAAGATAATGCATAATAATACATCGCTTACGCAGCCGCTTACAAACCGACATATCACACACACGACACCGTTCGCAAAGTCTCTAACATAACTCCCGTATACCATACAAAGCATTCGACATCGGTAAAGATCCGAGGAAATGGAGCTCGCCAACGGCCTAACATCTTCTCGCTAACATCACTTACTCATCCGTGGGTACCGCGCGGCATGAAACGCAGCCCCCGAAGAAAGGGGGTCGCACGGAATATGTACCGAGTATGCAAAGCGTAAAATTACCGAAAACGAAATTATAACCGAAGTCGTGAGTAGTGAGCATAATAACCGAATACCAAAGTACTTACATCTCGACATACAAATCATACGAAGGGGTTCAAGACAATTAGAAAAATCGAATGCCAAAATGCTTCGCTTTTTTGAAAAACATTGCCTCGTATATACGGAAAATCAAACATATCATATGAGCCGACATTAACCGAATGTCGAGGAACGTACGGCCCGATCCATAAATAGTATAATAATGCCGAGGAACGTACGCGCCCCGATCCATATATAACATAATAATGCCGAGGAACGTACGGCCCGATCCATATATAACATAATAATCATAAACATACCATACTCAGCCCTCTAGTGAGGGACTCGGTAAATCAAATCATATCGTCATATTATCACATATCATATCACATATCATATCGTATCATCAGATCATCACATATCATATCATATCACATACGGTCCGTAATGGGACCCGACGGACAGAACGTGGTCGCCACTCCATTTGGGTGCCACAACACATCATACTTCGGAATATTGTATACCTCCGAACATATCATACTCCGTATCACATCATATATCATATCACATCATAATTCGGAAAACACATCATACTTGAATCACATCATACTTCGGAATATAACATAGTGCGCACGATAACATACCGGCCGGACTCGGCAAAGAGGTAATAACGTAATGCACGAGCGAACCGTAAGTAGCCATATGCATACAAATCACTTACAAAGACCCAATGGGATAATCAAACAAACCGTTAGTTCAAAACCGAAACAATAGTCAAATCAGGATTTCTTCCGAATATCACTCGGGAACATATCAAACCGAACTTCAGAAATCATAATCACGTATCCAAATCACATGCATAAAAATCCTCATTTCAAACTCAGCGGATAAATAAGTAATCATACTCGGGGGTCGGAAAGATGGTCATATTAAATTCTTTCAAAAATAGGTCATTAGAACCAAACATAGAAAGGTAGCGGGACCCAGCACGAGCGTCAACCCAACTGGCCCGCCTATGAAAATTAAAGTCCTTACTCGTCATGAATTCATTTGCTAAAATATCAAAGCGATCCGAGCCCTTTCTTTGAAAGTTACGGGGCGTTTCGTAGTTTCGGAATCGTTTAGGAACAAAACTCTTTTGAAAACAAATCTTTTGAAACGTAATTTTTTGCAACCTTAGAAATTTAATCATACAAAAGACATAAGGATCATAATTCGACCACATTAAGAATACGAATATCAAGAAACAAATAAGAATCAAGTTGCGAACTTATCAAAGCAATCCGGTTCGTCCCATGGAAGTTACGGACATTTTTAGACATAAGATCCTTTCGGAACAAGCCGTTTACACAGCATTTCAAATCCAATCATATCAAAGACATACGGACCATAGCTTGACCATATAAGGATGCCAACATTAAGAAGCAAATAAGCATCGTAAGTGTCACGACCCAACCCCTTCTGTCACGACCCCACCCCGTAGGTCATGGCTAGTGCCCGAGTTGGGCACCCATACGCACTCAATAATCGAAATCAGCATACAAATAATCTACACCGACATAGAGGTCATGCGTGGTTCCAAACTGTCACATACTAACATATAAGCTGCACAGAAGCCGGTAAGGCTGTCATAATGTACATAACATAACAAAGCATACATACACGCAGCCGATAAGGCTGCCACGGCGGATGGGCCGCCCAAACACATCTTACTCAACGCGTCCGAACAAAACTGTACATAACCCACATCTATGTCTACAGACCTCTAATACAGAACAACAGAATCAGATGATGGGACAGGGCCCCGCCGTACCCAGAATAAACATAATCATATACATCGGAAGAGTATGTACCCAAAATGTGGGCTCCAGAACAAAAGGAGCACTCTGAACAGCAGAATGGAAATCCTACGCCAGTGGATCGCCAAAACGCGTATCTGTACCTGCGGGCATGAAGCGCAGCCCCCGAAGAAAGGGGGTCAGTACGGAATATGTACTGAGTATGCAAAGCAGGAAGTACAGAACAAAATCATAACCGAAGTAAGGCGTACGGAACGTGAACATAGTAACCCAAATACCAAAGTACTTCTATCTGAAATACAAATCATACATAAGTCATGCAGAAGACAAATACAACCATCAGAATGTCCAAAATGCTTAGCTTTATTTTGAAAAACATTTCTGTCTCACATATACAGAAAATAGAACATATTATATAAACTAACGTTAATCGAATGCCGAGGAACGTACGGCCCGATCCATAAATAAAATAATAGTGCCGAGGAACGTACGGCCCGATCCATAAATAAAATAATAGTGTCGAGGAACGTACGGCCCGATCCATAAATAAAATAATAGTGCCGAGGAACGTACGGCCCGATCCATAAATAAAATAATAGTGCCGAGGAACGTACGGCCCGATCCATAAATAAAATAATAGTGCCGAGGAACGTACGGCCCGATCCATATATCGTATAATAATAGTGCCGAGGAACGTACGGCCCGATCCATAAATAAAATAATAGTCATACATCACCTCACACCATCATATACCATATCATATCAGATTATCATATCATCAAACATCATATCACATATCACATACGGTCCGCAATGGGACCCGGCGGACAGAACGTGGTCGCCACTCCATCTGGACGCCACAACACATCATACTTCAGAAGGTTTTATATCTCCGAACATCTCCATCACACATCATAACATATATACACGGTACCCGGCCAAGAGGGGCTCGGCGTACTGTCACATCATACTTCGTATCACATCATACTTCGGAAACACATCATACTTCAGAATAGTGCGCACGATAACAACCGGCCCGAGATCCGGTGAAGGATGTAACAACAAAACGCACGAGCAGAATTGTAAGTAGCCATATGCATACAATTCATTATTACAAACTCAACCGAATCATCAAAGTGAACCATTATTTCAAAACCCAGATAATAGTCAAATCAAATTTCCTCCGATTGTCATTCGGAATATATCAAACCGAACTTCAGAAATCATAACCACGTATCCAAATCACATGCATAAAATCCTCATTTCAGACTTAACGGATAAATACGTAATCATACTCGGGGTCGGAAAAATAGTCATATTGAATTCTTTCAAAAACCATTAGAATTTTCAAGGAGATCGCGGGACCACGACGAACGTCAACCCAACCAAGGCCCGCCTACGAAAATCATAGTTATCATATATTATCAAATCGTCATTACAAACTAAAAAAAAATAAGTAATCGATCGTACTTGAAATCGGAATAATCGTCATATCATATCCTTTCAAAAATAGTCATAAGTACATAAGAAAAGTCGCGGGGCCCATGGAAAGGTGTCGACTCAAGTCGGGCCCGCCTATGGAAAACATAATCATCATACATCACGGAATCATTTTTGAGCATATCGAGGCGATCCGGTTCTGTCTGTGAAAGTTACGGACTTTCGTAGTTTTCGAAATCATTTAGAACAAAGACTCTTTTTAAAACCAATTTTTATGCAACTTTTGAAAATCAATCATACAAAAACATATAAACCATAGTTTGTCCACACAAGGGTGCCAACATCAAAACAAATACGACTCCCAAACGTGCTCGAATTTTAAGAATGGAATTTCCCCCGAAGCTCATAACATATCATAACTTAGTCGTATATAAGACATGCGCGAAGAAGGAAGGTAAGCTTTACATACCTCGTACGCACTCAACGCTAATCCAAATTCAAAGCCTATATCTACGGGCTGCTCCCAAGGTCTACAAACAAGTCATAATATGCCAAACATTAGCTATAGGCATTTTGGGCATTTAATTCCAATTTAGCCCTTAATTCTATAGAAATTTGGGCAGCATTTCCCCTGTAAATAGGCCACCCCGAGAATTTAACTCGGCCAAAATCAACAACAACAACAACCAACCAACCAACCTAGAAACATTAATAATCAATCCGAAAGGCAATACAACATTATTAGCTCTCTTTTTCATCATTCAACAACATTCAACATATTCTATTCAACGACTTACCTTCAAGCCAACATCCACGCTTATACATTCGAATACTAACCCGAATCCATACTAACAATATTCAAGACATTCAAACAATTCATACAATATTTCAAACATTCCAATAATACTCCCACTCACCCGAAAAACTAGTCCCAAACCCGAGACACCACCATAACTCATCCCTAACTTCCAAATCATGATTTGCACCAACAATTCATAGTCTAACAATGCTATTCTCATCAAAATACAAATTACATTAAATGTACAATAACCTCCAAATCAGCCGCATACAATTACAACATTCAATTTGAGTCATTAAACTCCCATTCTCATCATGGAATTCATAACGACAACAACTAAATCACTAAGTAGAATCAATCCATTTATTGTCATATAATATGACCCATTTTCGGTCAACACAACATATGTACATATTTATGATTCTTATTCATTTCCTCACGTTCTACAATGATCATAACATACTAACTAGACATTCATGCTTCAACACTACACCACACACACACTTACACGGACTAGTGCACATTCACAACCTCCACTCCAACATGCCATATTTATATCAAACACATCCATTTTAGCATACTACAACATCGCATACAACCTTTTTTCACTTATATAACATAAAAAATTTAGTTTCCTTTCTTTTCGACTATCCAAAATAACCCCGAAAAATAACAACAAAGCCACAGGGGCCAACGGAGCAACATATATACATATGTGGGACGAACAACACTTCCACGGCGAATGGAATCGCCCAAACACAACAAAATAGTGGGTTTGCATCAAAGAAATAATTTTAGAATGGCTAGAAATGGGACCTCAATCATATGACGGGACGGGGCCGAGAGCCTTGTGAACATATATGTACAATGCAACGTTCCGAATATATTTTAGGCTCTAACAAGGAGCGCTTCAAGATAAATGAATTGGTGTCATCTTTAAAGGCTAATGGATCTTTATACAAGTGTCCCTTGGCCCACACTTATGTGTTGGAAAGCAATTAAAATTGGACACAAAAATAGTTAATCGTACTTTAAATAAGGCCAAAGGGCCACAATTGCATGATTTAGAAACCACAAAACTTACCTTGGTCCCAATATAATTCAAACATGTTCATATCATATGCCAACACAATCATGAACACAGGTCGTATACAATATAAGGTCAAAAGTCCCGACTTTGTATCCCGAGAGACTCGGTAAGTAAGATCATATGATCATCCCATATATACATACATATATTGTGTCCGGCCAAAGTGAGGGGACTCGGTGTATAGCGTGTCCCGGCCCTCTAGTAGGTCTCGGTGTATAGAATCATGTCATCATCATATCATCATATACATACGTGACTTTTTCAAAAGAAGGAAAGTGTAGAATCATCATATCATCCTATTCTCACATATCATAATCCAAACTTCGGAACCCATGGTTACGTATCAAAATCATACGCATAGAAATCTTCATTTCAAGCTCAAACATTAAGTAATCATGCTCGGGGTCAAAATCAATGCACATGAAGTTCTTTTAAAATAGGTCGTTGAATCAAACATAGAAAAGTCGCGGGACCATCGGACGAGCGACAACCCAATCCGGCCCCGCCCGTGAAATCTAAGGTCATCATATGTTATCGAATCATTATTATAAACTCAAAGTCAAGTCAACAACCTACTTGAAATCAGGATAATAGTCACATCAAGTTTTCCTCCGAACGTCGCTCGGGAACAAACCAAATAGAATTTTGAAATCATAGTTACGTATAAAAATCATATGCATAAAATCATGATCATAATCCAAAAGATAAGTAAAATAGTCATATTTGAAATCGGAATAATAATTACAACATTTCCTTTCAAAAGTTATCGAAATTACATAAAACGCGTCTTGGACCCACGTACGGGTATAGACCAACCCTGGCCCACCTAAGAAAAACATACTCATTCTATATCATACAAACTCCTACGAAAATTTCAAAGCAATTTATTTTTAAAGTTATGAGTTGTTGAATTTTGGAATCGCTTAAAGAAAATTTAAAAACCAAAAATCAATTTCAAGACATCTTTACAAATTATGAATTCCCAAGGGTATGAGGATCAATGTTATGGCATATGAGCACAAGAATACCAAAGAAATACATGCGAATCATAGACAAGCTCGGATTGCGAGAATAGAGTTTCCTAGAGGCTCGTATTCATTTACCTATTTTTAACTAAGGCATGCCAAAAAGAAAGGTTACTTTACATACCTCAAACGCTCTCCAATATAATCCCAACGCAAGCTAAATCCAACCTACGCTTCGGGCTGCCCAATGTCTACAAATAAGCCATAAGATGCCAAACATTAGCTAATGACTTTTTGGCCTTAAATTCCAAATTTGGAATTCTGAAGAGAAATTTGGGCAAGATTTCTGTATAAATAGGCCACCCGAGAATTTAACTCGGCCAAAACAATCAACCACAACAACAATAACCAACCTAGCAACATCAACAACCAATCCGAAAAGCAATACAACAATAATAGCTTTCTTTTCCATCATTCAACAACTTTCATAAATTCATTCGACGACTTGCATTCAAGCCAACGTCGACGCTTATACATTCACATACTAACCCGAACCCATACCAACAATATTTAAGGACATTCTAAGCAATTCATACAACATTTCCAACAACCCAAATTTTTCCCAGCAGCAGCCGAATTGCCCAAACCGAGACACCCTATAACCTTTTCTTCATTTTCAAATCATGATTTGTATCCTCAATTCACATTCTAACAATGCTATTATCATCAATATACAAATTACATTAAATGTACAATAATCTCCAAATCAGTCCACAACAACTACAACATCAATTTAAGTCATTAGACATTCATTTCCAACATAGAATTCACAACGACGACGACTAAAACATTAAGCGATATTCATTCGTTCATTGTCATATAATATGACCCATTTAGAACCAACATTACACATATACATATATGGATGATTCTCGATTGTTCTTCACCTTACAATGATCATAATAAACTAACTAAGCATTAATTCATCAATTCAATATCACACCACACACACACACCACACTACTAAGCACCACAAACCCAACTCGTTATCACCAACATTCCATATTTCATGATTTTCCTCCATTATAAGATACTACAACATGAATATAACCTTCATAACACAAAAACAAGATCAAATCTTACTTTTTCTCTTCAACTTCCAATAGGCTAGGGTTTTCAAAAGATAAAAAATAATGGATTGATCGCTCCAACAATGCTTCCACGCTACTTAGGGACCTCAATATAATGGGTTTACATCAACAAAATATTTTTGGAAGGACAAGAAATGGAGGTTGATTTTTCTTGGTGTTGGCTATATTGGAGAACCTCCAAGGATGTCTTCATCTTTCTTTCTTTTTTTCTAAGTATCAAGTGTGGTGAATGAATGGAATGACTTGTGGTCATCTTTTTAATAATGCAAGACTTGGTCAAAGGTCCCTTGGCCCACATTAATGTTATATCCCGTATTTTGTACGTTGAAATATTTTAAGTTGGATTGCGACAAGTTGTGGATAAGACTTTTAATTTTCGATTTTGTTTTTGTTTTAATGCACAAGTTGCATATTCATCTTTTCATTGGTATGGAGTTTTGGACATATCCAGGTATGCAAATAAAGAGATCGGTGTATAAAAGTTTTAGGTCTCGAAATAATTTCCGCGGATGAACAAGGGGCTACTGATAAGTCGGCGCTAACGATCTTGCTACGGTGACTTCGGAGCGCCCTATATAAAGGGCTTAACTCATTTTCAGCCAGTAAAAATCGAACCAAAAAAAAAAAAAAACATTCCCAATATTCTAGAAAATTCCCCAACCTTCCACCACCAACTTTTAGCCCGAAACCGGTATAATTCCCAAATTCCGCCGTGCAGACACGTTATAGTTGCGACTTCAAAGCACGTATTGAGGCTTTGTGGCTTAAGTTCAAGGTGGAGGAGTAAATATATAGCATTATTATCGAGGGAAAGGTATGAATCTCTTTCTATTTGTGTTAATATTGGTTTATTTACGGAGAAGGAGCTGTAAAATCGTTATAAAATGGTTATGTGATGGAAATATGGGACAAACACCATATGGAAGGTTTATGAAGTATTTTGAATTTGGAAATATTATGGTTAATGTTGGTATTGTTGGAATTGTTGTTGGTATAGTTTATGAATTTGGAAGAAAGAAATGTATTGTTGTTGTTTCCATTGGAATTGGAAGGATTCGGGTAGTGAATTGACTTTATTTAATATTTTAGTTGTTGAATTGTGAATTTCATAATGATAAGTGAAGGTTTGATGGCTTAAAGTGAAGTTATAACCATTTTCGGAATGTTGAAGAAGTCGATGCGGCATTAGCTTAAATTCTTACATTGCACGAGTAATATTGTTAATGCATGGTTGTTGATATGGATTGTCGATAGAACTCATAAATTTGGAAGGAAGTAATGCGTTGTTGACTTTGGTGGTGTTGTGAGATTTCGGGTGGAAGTATGTATTAATTGGGAATTGAATTGAATCTTGAAGTGTTGCTAGAATAATTGCTAGCATTGTTATTGCTTTGGCCGAGTTCCATTCTCGGGTTTGTTGTTGATGATTTGGGCGAGTAAGATCTCGGGGATGGTGTATTTACGGAGGAGATGCTACGAAATTTCAGATATAAATGAATTCGTTTGAAGGATTGAGATAAGTATTTGGTGATGAGTCTAATGATTATGTCGTCTCTCTTGAATGTAGACTAACATGTTTGGATGGATAGCGTAGCTAGTAAGGCGCGGCACGGGTATGTTAAGGCTCGTCCCTTTTCTTTCTATGGCATGATTCGTATGTAAGATTTTATAAATGCTTCCATAACGCTCTCATTCCCAAAAGTTAGAAGTAATGGTTCCAAGGTATTTTTCCTTCTTAAAAGCTTATAAAGGTTTTCCAAAATATTCATTTTTCTTCAAAAATCCAAGTTTTACGATTTTGAAAGTTTTATGACTAAAACAACGACTATGACTTTATGACGACAATGATGATGCTAGACATGGGAAAACGTATATGACGATATGAAATGTTAAGCTATTTTTGAATAATGACTATTTCAAGGTTTCAAAGTATATGAAATGATATGTCATGATTCTGTTTTATATTCCCGTGATGTTATCCTTTATTGTTAGTCTCGCCTTATAATTATCGTTCCTTCAAGGTGAGACAAAGCGATCACGATTGTTCCATAATGTAATCCGAGGTCACCGACCTTACGTCACTCCGATAGGTACATGACTTTCCTTGGGCTCTCATGCATGCTAAATATGTACGGGGGGAGGAGGGGATACATGGGGATATGGGAAGGGATACATGTTCATTGCCACCTGGTCAGCTGGCGTTATCATCCCGGACGCGGGATATATGGGCGAGCCGATGTATTTCGGCGCTATGTGGGCGAGCCGACTTGTTCGGCGCTATGAAATGACATGACCGGACAAGCATGCATGGTATCCGCCCTCGCAGGCACTCACGTGTACAAAGTTACGGTTTTACATGATATGATCCATATATAACGAATTTACGAGCTTTACATGATATGATCCATATGTACATTTACTCCCCGACACATGATATGTCTCATATGTGGCCAGGATACTCTCTCTTACATGATATGCTCTATATCCCCATACTGTTGTTGCACATGATTACGTTTCTTTCTATGTTACCATCCATGCCTTACATACTCAGTACATTGCTCGTACTGACGCCCCTTTTTGTGGGCGCTGCGTTTCATGCGCGCGAGGTACGCCGACTATACTAAGAAGCCATTACGGAGACGTTCCAGCGGATTGGCGAGCTCCACTTCATTCGGAGTGTTGCCGAGTCGATGAAGTATCTACGCTACAAAAGCATCCGGAATAAAGTTAGAGACTTTGTAGACTAGAGTCGTGAGTCTAGAGTGGCAGTTTTGGAAAACGGCCCCACTAGCCGGTGTGTTTTATTATACATTATGTTACAGGGTCCTTACGCTTACAGACTGTGTTTAGTTTGAAAAACGACAAAAAGATTTTGCAATTTTCCAATGTATTTTACTTTCATTTGATTTAAGTATCCAAAGAGAATACGTGAGTAATACGAGACAGCGGGTTCGCTCGGCTCTGAGTAAAGGGTCGGGTGCCCATCACACCCTAGTGAGATCGGGGTGTGACAATTAATGTGTTGTTCCAATTAAAATTGAACACAATTTGTGTGGGCCAATACCCATATACACGGCCAACCATGGAATTGTGGATGATTTTCATCTTCCAATTTTTATCACTTTTGGTCCCAAATTTTCCTAATTGTTCCATACCAACAAATCCATGCACAACTTATATCTCAAAATAAAATCGAAGGTCAAAAATCCCGACTTTGTATCCCGGAATAGTTTTGTCCTTAATTTGTCATAATTAATCCGGATTGTTCCAATGTACAAAAATACGGGTTCTAACACATTAATTCATAGCTTCAACACAACACAACACACACACACACTTACACGGCTCAACACTACATTCACAACCTCCACTCCAACATGCCATATTTCATGAATTTCCTTCATTTTATCATACTACAACATGCATACAACCTTTATAACACATAAAACATAATCAATTCTTACCTTTCTTCTTCAACTCCACACTTTGCCTAGGACACCGAGAGATCTATACAACGGATGGTTGGATGACTCGAACAACGCTTCCACACCACTTAGGGACCTCAAAATAGTGGGTTTGCATCAAAGAAATAATTTTGGCATGGCTAAATCTTGGTCCTATTTTTCTCTCCCTTTGGCCGAATGGTACGATGTTGTTCTTCAACTTTCTCCTCTTTTTTTTTCTAAGTGTAGAATGCATATAGATGACTTAGAAGTCATCTTTTAAGCTCCCTCAAGAATAATACAAGTGTCCCTTGGCCCACACAAGTGTTGGACCATTAAAATTGTCCACAAATTGTGTGGGGGCCCACACCACACGGCCAAGCAAGCAAAATATGCATGATTTTCAACTTCCATTTATTCCATTTTTGGTCCCAAATTTTTCCTAATTGTTCCATACCAACAAATTCATGAACAACTTATGTCTCAAAATAAAATTGAAGGTCAAAAGTCCCGACTTTGCATCCCGGAATGGTTTGGTCCCTAACTCATCAAAGTTAAACCGAATTGTCCCGATGTACAAAAATACGGGACATAACACTGATGGCATCCGGGTGGATACCCAGAAGATTGAGGCCGTAAAGAATTGGCCTAGGCCTACGACGCCGACTGAGGTGCGTAGCTTTCTGGGATTGGTCGATTATTACAGGAGATTCGTAGAGAATTTTGCTTCGATTTCAGTGCCTTTGACAAGGTCGACTCGTAAGGGAGCTAAGTTCCGGTGGACGATGCTTGTGAACGCGGCTTCCCGATTCTTGAAAAGAAGTTGACTACGGCTCGGTTCGACCTCTTCCCGAGGGACCGTACGGTATGTGATTTATTGTGATGCCTCGGTATTGGTTTGGGGTGTGTGTTGATGCAGCACGGCAGAGTTATAGCTTATGCTTCCCGGCAGCTCAGAAAGCACGAGAGAAATTATCCTACCCACGATCTGGAGCTGGCCGCGGTAATTCATGCTTTGAAGATGTGGAGACATTATCTATATGGTGTTCACGTTGATATTTATACAGATCACAAGAGCCTCCAGTACATCTTTAAGCGAAGGACCGAACTTGCGGCGAGAGGAGGTGGTTAGAGTTGAGCGAAAGATTATGATGTTGATATTCTATACCATCTCGGGAAAGCTAATGTTGTGGCGAGATGCACTTAGTCGGTAAGTCTATGGGCGGCTAGCGGACATGCCATCGAGAGAGGAAAGAAATGGTTCGCGAGATCCATCAATTGGCTAGTCTTGGAGTTCGCTTGGCTGTTCTGGAGATATTGGGGTTTCGGTTCGAGGAATTGCCGAATCCTCTATTACGGAAGAGATAAAGCGGCATCAGTATGAGGATCCTGGAAAGCACATGCAGACACACGCCCTTGAAAAGAAGACCCGTTCGAGATTACATCCGATGGAGTTCTATTACACGGGGACAGATTATGTTTACCCGATGTTGCGGTGCACGCCGATGACGGGTTATGGGCGAGGCACATTATGCCCGTTATTCCGTTCACCTGGGGTCGACGAAGATGTATCATGATCTCGTGTGCTTATATTGGTGGGATGGTATGAAAAGGGACATAGCGAGTTTGTCGCTCAGTGCCCGAATTGCCAGCAGGTTAAGATCGAGCATCAGAAGCCCGGTGGGTTATTACAGGAGATGGAGATACCGTCGTGGAAGTGGGAAATCATTAATATGGACTTCATTACAGGCTTACCTCGCACTCCACGGAAGTATGATTCCATTTGGGTTATTGTTGATCGGCTGACAAAATCAGCCCATTTCCTTCCAGTCCGGACTACGTATTCAGCTGAGGATTATGCCAGGTTATATATTAAGGAGATTGTGAGACTTCACGGAGTTCCCATATCTATTATCTCGACGAGAGGTGCCGGTTCATGACTAATTTCTCGGAGATCATTTCGGGAAGGATTGGGGACACGGGTGAGTCTCGGTCAAAGCATTCCATTCTCGGTTTGACGGGCCGAGCGCACTATTCGAGAGGCTGGAAGATATGTTGCGGGCTGTGTTATTGATTTCGGGGTAGGGGATGATCATTTTCCACTTGTTGAATTTGCTTATAATAACAGCTACCACTCCAGTATTCAGATGGCACCATATAAGGCTTTGTATGGCGTAGAAATGTAGGTCACCGATCGGTTGGTTCGATGTTGGCGAGACGGAGTTGATTGGCCCAGATGTGATCCAGCAAGCAGTTGATAAGGTGAAACTCATTCGGGAGCGGTTGTTAGCAGCCCAGAGTCGGCAGAAATCATATGCAGATAATCGCCGTCGACACTTAGAGTTTCAGATTGGTGATTGGGTATTCCTTAAAGTGTCACCTATGAAAGGTGTTATGAGATTCGGCAATAAAGGGAAGCTTAGTCCGAGATATATTGAGCCTTATCAGATCATTCGTAAAATAGGCAAGGTTGCCTATGAATTAGATCACCAGCCGATTTGGGAGCAACACCCGGTATTCCACATTTCTATGCTTCGTAAATGTATTGGTGATCCCTCCAGTATTCCCCGTAGATGATATGCGGAGTCACGGAGGAGCTATCTTATGAAGAGCGACCATAGCCATACTGGATCGTCAGGTAAGAAAGTTGCGGAATAAAGATGTGGCTTCCGTTAAGGTGCTGTGGCGAAATAATAATCGGGAAGAAATGACCTGGGAAGCTGAGGAGCAGATGAAGAAAAAGTATCCTCACTTGTTTCCAGTGCCTACAGGTAATCTAAATCCTTTACTTGACTATGTGGTTTGATAAATGAATTGTTGTATTAGTTGTAAAAGAAACTCCCCCCGAGTGCTTATAAGACCCCGTAAGGTTAATCTAACATTCGAAGACGAATGTTCTAAAGGGGGGAGGATGTTATATCCCGTAATTTTGTACATTGGGGCAATTCGGTTTAACTATGATAAGTTAGGGACAAAACCATTCCGGGATACAAAGTCGGAAATTTTGACCTTTGATTTTGTTTTGAGATATAATTTGTTCATGAATTTGTTGTCATGGAATATTTAGGAAAATTTGGGACCAAAAGTAGAATAATGGAAAGTTGGAAATCATGCAATTTTTGGCCCTTTGGCCGTGTGACCTTGGAAATGGTCCCACACATTTTGTGGACAAATTTAATTGGTCCAACACATGTGCGTGGGCCATGGACACATGTATAACCCTTGTGGAAGCTTAAAAGATGACTTCTAAGTCATCTATCCTCATTCTATACTTAGAAAAAAAAACAACAAGAAGTTGAAGAGCAAAAACAAGGCTCTAGGCCAAGAACCTTATTTTTCAAGTCCAATTTTAGCCATCCCAAAAATATTTCCTTGGTGCAAATCCATTAATTGGAGGTCCCTAAGTAACGTGGAAGTGTTGTTGGAGCGATCAAACCGCTAGTTTTCATCCTAGCTAACCCTAGCCTATTTGTAAAGTTGAAGAAGAAAGGTAAGATTTAATCATGTTTTATGTGTTATGAATGGTGTATGCATGTTGTAGTATGTTAATATGGATGAAATTCATGAAATATGGCATATTGGAGTTGAGGCCGTGTGTGTAGTGTATGGCCGTGTAGGTGTGTGTGTTGTGTTGTGTTGAAGTAATGAATTAAAGTCTAGTTAGCATGTTTTGATTGTTGTAGAGTGAAGAAATGGATGAGAATCATCAATATATGTATATGTGTAGTGTTGGCCGAATATGGGTCATATTATATGACAATGAATGAATTAATTCTATTTGGAACTTTGAATGTTGTCATTGTGAATTCTATGTTGGAAATGAGAGTTTAATGACTCAAGATTGATGCTGTAATTGTATGGGCTGATTTGGAGAATTATTGTGCATTCGATGTAATTTGTATATTTATGAGAATGACATTGTTAGAGGGTGAATTGTTGGTGCAAATCATGATTAGGAAGTTAGAAATGTGTTATGGATGTTGTTCTCGGGTTTGGGCAGTTTTCGGGTGAGTTGGGATGTTGTTTGGGATGTTTGAAATGTTGTATGAATTGTTTGAAATGTCCTTGAATATTGTTGGTATGGGTTCGGGTTTGTATTGGAATGTATAAGCGTTGAAGTTGGCTTGAATGTAAGCCGTTGAATTGAATATTATGAATGTTGTTGAATGATGTAAAAGAGGGTTACTAATGTTATATTGCTTTTCGGATTGATTATTGATGTTGCTAGGTTGGTTGTTGGTGTTGTTGTTGTTGATTTGGCCGAGTTAAATTCTCGGGGTTGGTCCATTTACGGGGGGGAAGTCTTTGCCCAAATTTTAACGAATTAAGTGCTAGTTTGGAATTAATTGCCTAAACGTCTATAGCTAATATTTGATATCCGTTGACGTTGTGTAGACCTTGGGGAGCCCGAGACGTAGGTCGGCATTAGCTTGAGTTGGATTAGCTTTGAGAGCTGACGAGGTATGTAAAGCTCAATCCTTTCTTCTTTTGGCATGCCTTAGTTACAAATAGGCTATGACACGAGCCTCGAGAAAATTCTATTCTCGCAATCCAAGCATGTGTATGACTCTTAATTGTTTCTTGGAATTTGTACGCTTGATATGATGAAATATTGGCCCTTATGTCTTCGGAATATTTGATTTTCAAATGTTGCATAAAAAGTTTCGTTTTTAAAGAATTCCGTAACTACGAACGCCCGTATCTTTCACAGAAAGGCTCGGATTGCCTCGATATGTTCGAAGGAGATTGCATGGCGTATGATGAG
Source organism: Lycium ferocissimum (assembly GCF_029784015.1). NCBI lineage: Eukaryota > Viridiplantae > Streptophyta > Magnoliopsida > Solanales > Solanaceae > Lycium > Lycium ferocissimum. The sequence continues at coordinate 72,423 of NW_026725470.1, forward strand.
TATGTTTTTCATAGGCGGGCCCGGCTCGGGTCGACACCCATTCGTGGGCCCCGCAACCTTCCTTTACGTACTTCTGATGATTTTTTACAGATTATGATATGACTATTATTCCGATTACCAAGTATGGTCATTTTACTTATCTTTTGAGTCTATGATAATGATTTTATACATATGGTTACTCACGACTCGCTCGTGCATTCTGTATCTTTCGCCGAGTCCCGGCCGGTTCGTTGTCGTGCGCACTTTATTATACTCCGTGTTATCTTTGTGTTATGGTTCGCCGAGCCCCTCGCTAGAGGGCGTCGGGTTCCGCTTATATTTGGTGTTATGCGTATGGTATGGCGTTATCTTTGTGTTATGATGTGTGACGGGATACGGAGATTTGAAACTTTCGGTGTTATCTTGTGTTATGGCGCCGATGACGGGCGCGCGACCATATTTTCCGAGCCCTACGCATGATTTGTCTTTTGAAAATAAACATTTTGATATTTTGGATATGCACTTTACTTTCCGTACTGCTTTCTATTATGACTCGATTTGTTTATCGTATCTTCGCTTGCATACTCGTACATATTTCGTCGACCCCCTTTCTTTGGCCGCGTTTCATGCCCGTGTACGCACGTACGGCCGGTGATCCGCCGATCTAGGACACCCTTTTCTCGTCGTTTGGAGTGCTCCCTTATTCGGATCCCACATTTTGGTATATATCCGTTCGCCGCGTATGTATTCGTTTGTTCGGGGTACGGCGGGGGTCCGTCCCGTCATATGATTCTCGTTTGTCCGTTTAGAGGTCCGTAGACGTGTATGGGTTAGGCCTATTCTCGTACAGGTGTGTTTGTATGTTATATGTTACGGGCGATCCCATTCGCCGTGGCGCCCTTGTTGGCTTGCATTTGTATATGTTTTGGGCCGATGCGCCATTTGATAGCCCTTGCCGCTTCGATATATATATGGTTGTGTTTGAGATGTGTTTGAGACAGGTTTGAGATAATTTGTGACATACCGATATTTGTATACGCATAAGCTATCCGTTTGTGAGTCGATTTGTGGATGTGTTTGGGTGCCCGCCGGGCACTAGTCATACCTACGGGGTTGGGTCGTGACATGGGCACTCACGGCCAACTCCAAAGATGAAAGAGGAAGAGAATTTTGATTCCAAAAAAATGTTCTACACGTTCAAGGAGGCAGCAAGGTTAGGATTTAAATTGAAGAAGAAGAGGTGGTGCGAATTGTGCAAGCTATTGTACAATCTGTCCAAATTTAATTGAGGTAAGACTTCTTCTTTTGTTACGAAATTGAAGTTAATGATGTTGTAATGGAGAGATTAATTTGTATTAAGTGGAATTGGAAGTAAGAAAATTGCATGATTAGTGTTGGTGTTGAAATGGACAGAATTGGAGTTGCTTAAATTAGATTGGGTTGATTGTTGTTATTGCTATTATTGTTATGGATTATGTGTTAAAAATGAAGGGATTGTATATGTTAATGTTAAATCTCCGTTTGGGCCTTGTTGGGGCTGTTCTAATCTAAAAATGGTGCATTAATTTCGATTAATGTTGTCGTTATTGTTGTCGTTGACTATATGATGAAAGTGAAAGAATTTGATAGTTAAGGTTATAGTTGTATTGTATTCGAGAAGGATATGGTTCTGGTGGTGTTGTTGTTCTTGTTAATTGGAGGACTAAGTGTAGTAAGATCATGCATTGTGTTGTTGTAATGTTGGACTATTGTAAGGTTGTTGCGATAAAGTGTTTTGGCTATAGATTATTAAGAGTAACTTGAATATGTCGTAGTCGTTATGTTAAAGATTATGGAATGTCGTAATGCGTGGGCCGATTCGGAATGTTGTGCGGGGCTGCTCGGGACATTCTTGAATCTTGTCTTGGCTAACTTTGATATAGTACTTGAACGTGTGGTTGTTGATGTTAACTTGGTCGTTTCATAGTTAGCTTGAATGAAAGGGAAATGAACAATATAGGAGAAATGCCGCCCAATTTTCTAGAAATAAGCTACTAACGTCGGAATACGTTTTGAACCTTTCCGTAGCTTAACCATAGTTTTTAATGTTTTAATATAGGCTGAGGTACTTCGGACAGCGTATACGTATTGTATAACGGATAAGCGTTGAAGGTATGTAAAGCTATCCTTTCTTTCTTTTGGCATGATTTATATGAAACGAACAACGACGAATGTATAAGCTCCTATTCTTATAGACACTAGGATGGCTAATGTTCTTGACTTCCATAAGCTATTTCATGTTATCTTGATACGTGTCTATGATTCCAGAGGTTCTATTTGATATAGTCTATTGTGATATTCAAAGAACACTTGTCATGACTGTCGTCTTTGATACTCGAGTGTTAGTTCATTTTACATATTCCATTGAGTCTCGTATGATGATTTAGTTTGCATATGGTTGCTCACTACTCGCTCGTGCATGTTGTCATGATATCTTTCACCGAGTCCCGGCCGGGTATGTATTCGTGCACGTTTTCACCGCATTGTTCACCGATTCCCTCACTGTAGGGTCGGTACGTATATATATATATATATATATATATATATATATATATATATATATATATATATATATATATATATATGATATGATATGATATGATGATATGATGACGTGATGATGGCACCTAGTCCCACGATGGCCGGGCATGGTATACATGTATACGACTTATTCACCGAGTCCATAATGTGCCTGTATATGGTATATGATATAGCTATGCATGATTTTATTTCATAAGGCACAGTACAAATGATTTCTTAATTTTCATACTTGTCTCCGGAATCTCTATTTCGCTTATGATCTTCCTTATTGTATTTCATGCTTTATATACTCGACATATCTCGCATCGACCCCCTTTCTTCTGGGACCGCGTTTCATGCCGCAGTGCGGTATACTCGATTTGGTGATCCTCCAGCCTTAGGACTTCTACTCATTTGTCTTGGAGTGCTCCATTGTTGGAGCCAGACTTTTGATACCGATCTTTTGTATATATATATATATATATATATATATATATGTTTATCCGGAGGGGACGGCGGGGCCCGTCCCGTCATATTTCACTATTGATACTCTTAGAGGGTGAGACATGTGTGGGTTGTATATAGATGTTGTTCGGCCGTGTCACTATGACTTATTTTGGGATGTCCCCGTACGTAGTGGCCGGCCTTGTCGGCTTGCGTAAATATTTTGGGATGTTGTATGTAGTGGCAACCTTATCCGCTTGTGTATATATATTTGGGACGTTCCCATACGTTATGACAGCCTTGTCGGCTCGTGTACTATGTTATCTTTTAATCGGTTGTGACTCCTCAGGAGACAGGTTACCTATATATATAAATGTGACGTTCTGAGATAACGTCTTGTCTTTGCAAGCTTCCATATTGTGTTTAATTTCGGGTTAACTATATCTAGCAGATGTGTATACGACTGTCCAGCTCGGGCACTAGTTACGGTCTACGGGGTTGGGTCGTGACATACTGTTTCCACATTGAAACTGAACCTTTCCACGAAGGCTTCTGCCATATCTTCTCGTGTAGTCCATCGGCGTATGTCTTGTACCGTGAACCATTCGGAGGCTTCCAGTCAAGCTTTGGCTAAATAGCCTCATGATAAGTGCCGGATTGTCCCGGACACCAACTAGTTGGTCACAATAAGCTCTTGGGGTTTCCCGCTCCGTTGAACATTTTGAACTTAGGCACTTTGAAGCCTTCGGGCAAGTCCAAGCCAGAGTGCATGCAGAGATCATCATAGCTCAAACCCGTAGCTTTGCGGGTGGCTCTTGTGGATTGCTCCAACATTTCGGCCATCTTGCGCACTATTTTTTTATCGCGCCTATCCTGCTCAGCTCTCCACGCCTTTTCCATCTCTTCATAGTGATCAAGCCCTTGGTGATCTATTGAGAAGGTATTTGGGGCAACACGTGTGTAAAAAGAGACTATTAGATATGCGGAGTGGTTTTTAGGTGTGTGAGTAGATTTTGCGGTTAATAAGGAAGCAGCGCTTCAGCATATAGTAGAGCTAGGGTGAGTGTTTTGCAGTGCTTGGTAGGAGGAAGCTGAGTGAGTTGTTCCCGAGATTTAGGGAGTATTGAGATGTGATGGGTGTGGTACGACGTACCAATGTGAGTTTGTTTAGAAGCGGCTGGGTTCGAGGTAAACGACATTGTAGTCCTAGCAGGACAAGTAGGGAAGTGATTAGGTAGTGATGAATTTAGAGATGTAAAAGGTGGTGGAGGCCTCCTTGCCTCAGTGGGTGCCTCTTTGGCAGCATTGGCCATCTCCGCTATTGCGACCTTTTCTTGGAGGTCAGCAACTTTTTCGAATAGCATTTTGATAACGTCCTCGGAAGGCAATGATTCTTGCAATTCAGGTATGGATGAGTCCCTGATGACAAGCTCATTCTGATTTTGTTCATTTTCCGAAGTACCAGCCATCGTTGCCTTGCCTTTGTCTTGTTGGGAAAGGGATACTATTGTAGCTTTAGAACTTGTGAAGTATGCCAGTGTGGAACGAACTCGGGTCAACTTTCTCTTTCTATAAGAAAAGAACAACTCAAAGACAGGTGATGTTAGTACGTTAGGCAATAACAAATAAGCCAAGATATCACGCATAGTTGGCATGTAAAGCACGTAGCACATAACAAATCATATGTTTGATTCAAATGCTTGATTAATCCCTTGTACCAGGGTTTTGGGTATTTTGGCATTTTGAGTCTTGTGAGTCTTGGTTTGGGTAATGGGGGGAATATATATTTATATAATATAGGGATTGAGTCTTACGTAGACTGCCTACATATCCCTCCGCGGGAAATCAGTCCCTTTCGTAGTTCGGATTATATAAAAATATGACACTCCTACCTTAAACCTACCTAAAAGCCTTCCCAGAACAGGCCCCATAAGGGCTTCCTACGTATCTCTCCTGGGGACATTAGGTCGGACGTAGTTTCATTTTCCATATGAATAGGGGGGAGACAAATCTTTTCAAAACACAAAAGGAGATCCCTTAAATCTCATTTAAAAGATGACCTCTCTTTCAGATCGGAACGGGTTGTTAATCAATGGGTTTACAAGCTAATCGTGGTTAGGTTCAGACCCTTGTTAATCTTATTTAGATTTGACTACACTATTTAAGCCCTATATTATCATTTAGGAGACTATATGAACCAGACACAACTCATGCCAACACTAGACTTAGTAGAATCAATTCTTAGATTAGCATAGGGACATTAATGATACTATTTTAGGCCTTAGGCTAAGGGTAGACATCCTATACCATTTAAAGTCATTAGTCATGGTAATTTAGGCAACTAACCAATATTTAGGTATGAGTTCATGTCTAGATGATCCAAACAGTGCAAATATAAGCTAGTATTGTAATTAAAGTTAAATGAGGCACATAGGCAAGATCATATGCTTAATCATAATAAGATAAGCTTGTACCAGGACTGAAAACCAAACATGACATAAATTTGATATTTATAGGTAAACTAAACTAGCAGATATGTGGTTAAATATTCCTCCTTAACACAGCAAATGAGACACAAACTGAGTCATTAACAACATAATTTAAACATACAAGTGAAACACAGTTCTTATTTGAACTAAATTACCACTAGCAACATGCTTCAAATATCAAATGAGATGTATGCCATACTAATCTACTATAAATAATCAACCCACTAGCAGCTGCATATACATTAATCATGCTGAGCTATTCATTAACTGAAAATTAACTAAAAAGTAGTTAAATACATATTTAAGCAAATAGAAAATTAACTAAAAACAATAACTAAACATGCATTAATAATGCTTAAGCTAACATTAACAAAAATTAACTAAACAGCAATTAAAGCATGCAAGAAATTAACTACAGCAACAAACTAAAACAAAACAGGAACTAAAACACTTAAAGGAAGAAGAATTGCCTTTCGTAGGTGCAGCGTTGGTCAAGAATGGACTTGGAAGACCTCCTTGCTCCTCAACACTCAGCCACACACAAAGAACAGTTAAAAGTTTAAGCTAAAAAACTTCGAATAGGTAAAGGTCTTAGCTAAAAAATAGCAGAAACCCTAGTTAATTCGATTTTTGTGAATATATCAGATATTTGGTATATTCAGGTGTGTCTAACAATGTGAATTGGGTGTTCAATTTATAGAACACCAAAAAATCTCAAACCCTATAGTCAACTCGATGTGGGACTAATGGCAATTTCTGAGAATTGCTGTCACGACCCGAACTACGGGCCGCGACAGGTATCCGGGGCTAACCACCGAACACCACTCATTTTCGTTACCTATGTGCTCTCATTCATACTATATGCTCATAATCATAGGAGTATATCATCATTTGAAACATAATTACTTTTATAAACGTAAGCCTTTTCGGCTATCAAAATAAAATATACACCTATACACATACATATACATGGAGACCATGGGACCATACTGCCCACACATGCGTATCTACGAGCCTCTACTAGAGTACTAGACATATGGACGGGACAGGACCCCGTCGTGCCCATTCATGAGTATATACATCTATGTGCTAAAAGAATAATCAATAGCACCTCCGGACGATGGAGTGCTCACACGTCAGCTACTAGCCTCTATAGATCAGCACCGTCTCCTTGCCTACCTGTGGGCATGAACACAACGTCCAAGGAAAAGGACGTCAGTACGAACATTGTACTGAGTATGTAAGGCAGGAATGAAATAAACATAATAAGAATATCATGAGGCATGGGTAGAGGATACAACCTGCGTACTCTTGTAATTATAGATACATTTCACATACATTCATCATATAAGCATATCATGTACATTATCATAGCATGTGCCTTATCATATCACATTTACATCATCCTGCCATATATGCATCATAACATCAATCATATATCACCATGTCGTTAACCCGCGTCCGGGTAACCATCATATGCCGCCCACTAGTGGTGTCATGTCCGGCCCTCTAGGCTCGGTGGAATCGTAGCAGCCCGCCTTAACGGTGACATGCCCGGCCATCTAGGCGCGGTGGAATCATATCATCATATATATAGCATGCTTTTATCATCGTACATTATACATCATCATAGTCATCACTATCATTCATGACATATTCATATCATGGTTTCATCATAATTTAATGTCATCATACATAGATCATCAATTCATACATTAGAACTTGGAAGCAAGTATAATCATGTCGGGATGACATAAGGTCGTGGACCCCCGATTCCATTATGGAGCATTATATCATAGACTATATCAGCTCTAGACTTAGCTTATCATTATCGTTATCGTAGTTGTAACGTCTCTTTGATCTCGCATGGCTCTTCGTGCATAATGGCTCGTGGCCTTCTTGAAGCTAGGACATTTGTAATTAAAGAGGAAATTCATGCCATAGGACTCATGCCTTAGAAGGAAGGGATTAGCCTTACATACCTTTGTCGTTTAGCTATTCTATCGCTTGCTCGTTCTCCTTTAATGCACTTGTTTATACCTTCAAGAGAATTCGTATCGACATTAGCTATGTCGTTACATAACGCACTTATTAAAGCTATAGAAATTTGGGCAGCATTTCCTTTGTTTATACTACTTTCCGCCATATTCCATATCAACTCCCAACATTCATAATGACAATCACAATATCACTAACAACAATTGTCATTCATTCGCATGATTCGTATTTCACAATTCTACTTCAATCCTCTATATTCATGACTAAAATTCCATCGTCGTATTCTTTCATATTCAATACTTATTTCATGTTCTATAGGTCATTTATAACACATTCATAACATCAACATATCCATTTCCATGATTCAATTCAACTACCACACACTAGCAATACTATTCACACATTTGATGACCCATTTGCTATACACTTCTACAATCCATGTGTTTCAACCTATAAATACTTCAAACAACATGTAAAGATCATGAAACTTACCTTAGATGATGGAGGAATAAGCTTACAATGGTGATTCACCCTTAGCACCAAAACCCTATTTTATCTCCCTTGGGATTTCTTGACTTGGATGACTTTTAATGGGTTTCCTTCTCTTGATTCACCTTAATTCTTGATATTGATCTTTGATTTCTCTTGTTTTCTTATGGATGAAGTGGGTGGAATATTCTAGAGAGGTCTTGAAGTGTAGAGGTGAAGTGGGAAATGAAAATGAAATGAAAAGGGTCCCTTATATAAAAATGAACTTCAGCCCCAACCAGTTTATACGGACCAACATACGGTCCGTATGTTTTATACGGTCCGTATGTCTGGCCGTAGATCTGGTCCAGTGAATTATGCTTTACTGGACTGAATCTACAGTTGGACATATGGTCCATACATTTTATATGGCCAGTATGTCTGGCCGTAGGTTGTCCAGTTCTTCCGAGAATCGTTTCGTCGACTCGTTTGATCTCCGATCCTTATGGAACCTTCTTAACACTTGTTCCTTACTTCAATACCATTCTAAGGGACGTTATAACTCTTCCTCAAAGGGTCATTAAGACATCATTAAATTAATACTCGAAATTCTTATCCGATACCCAACATATGACTCGCTTCTCTTAAGAACTTTCTTTCCTTCACCCGAATGTCTTTGGAAATCTTAATTAGTGTCACACCCTACTTTCCGATAGGGCATGATGGGCACCCGACCCTTAGCTAGGGCCGAGCGAACCCGCTGACTTTCGTAATACTCATAATCATACTGGGCCCGCAAAACATAACATAAGCACATAATGAAATTTTTTTCCCGAAAACAAACATGCCTTTCATTTTTTTTTTCTTCAAATCAAATAAAGTCTGCAATCGTATGAAATCTGCAATATAATGCACAACAATACATCGGCTTATATAGCGGCTTGCAAAACAAATCTGACATATCATACACTCGACACTGTCTGCAAAGTCTCTAACATAACCCCGTATATCACAACTTTAACACTCGACTCGGCCACCATCCGGAGAGAATGGAGCTCGCCAATCCACCGGAATATCTTCTCGCTAACATCACTTACTCATCCGTGGGTACCTACGCGACATGAAACGCAGCCCCCGAAGAAAGGGGGTCGATTTAAATATGTACCGAGCATGTAAAGCATGGCATACGTAAAAACGAAGTCATAACCGAATAAGGAGTACACAACGTGAGCACAATAGCGAATACCAAAGTGCAGTATCGACATACAAATCATACATAAGAGATACAAAAGACAAATATGATAATCGAATGCCAAAATGCTTTCGCTTTCTTTGAAAACCATTTTCGTCTCATACATATGGAAAATCAAACACATCATATGAGCTGACATTAACCGAATGCCGAGGAACGTACGACCCGATCCATAAATAATACGATAATGCCGAGGAACGTACGGCCCGATCCTTATATAATATAATAATGCCGAGGAACGTACGGCCCGATCCATATGTAATATAATAATGCCGAGGAACGTACGGCCCGATCCATATATAATATAATAATGCCGAGGAACGTACGACCCGATCCATATATAATATAATAGTCATAAACATACGTACTTGACCCTCTAGTGAGGGACTCGGTAAATCAAATCATATCGTCATATTATCACATATCATATCACATATCATATCGTATCATCGTATCATCACATATCATATCATATCACATACGGTCCGTAATGGGACCGACGGACGTAACGTGGTCGCCACTCCATCTGGGCGCCACAACACATCATACTTCGGAATATTGTATACCTCCGAACACATCATACTCCGTATCACATCATATATCATATCACATCATACTTCGGAAAACACATCATACTTCGGAATATAACATAGTGCGCACGATAACATACCGGCCCGGGACTCGGCGAAAGAGGTAATAACAGAATGCACGAGCAGAATCGTAGGAAATCATATGCAATGCCAAACATTCACAAAGACTCAATAGAGTAATCAAAACGGACTGTTATTTATAAGCCAAAACGATAGTCAAATCGTATTTTCTTCCGAATATCACTCGGGAACATATCAAACCGAACTTCGAAACCATAGTCACGTATCAAAATCATGTGCATAAAAATCCTTATTTCGACTCAACCGATAAATAAGTAATCATACTCGGGGGTCGGAAAGATAGTCATATTGAATTCTTTCAAAAGCCATCGAACTACACAAGAAAGTCGCGGGACCCACGGACGAGCGTCAACCCAATCCGGGCCCGCCTATGAAAATTAAAGTCATTACTCGTCATGAAATCATTTGCGAAGATATCAAAGCGATCTAATCCCTTTCTTGAAAGTTACGGTCGTTCGTAGTTTCAGACTCATTTAGGAACAAAACACTTTTGAAAATAATACTTTTATGCAACTTTTGAAATTTAGTCATACAAAAGACAATAGGACCATAATTCGACTACATTAAGAATACGAATATCAAGAAACAAATAAGAATCGTTTACGAGCTTATCAAAGCAATCCGGTCCTGTCTATGAAAGTTACGGACATTTGTAGACATAAGATCCTTTCGAAACAAACCGTATACATAGAAGTTCAAATCCAATCGTATCAAAGACATACGGTCCATAGCTTGACCACATTAAGGATGCCAACATCAAGAAGCAAATATGAATCACAAACATGCTCGGATTTTAAGAATAGAGTTACCCCCAAGGCTCATAACATATCACAACTTACTTGCGTCTAGGACATGCCAAAAGGAAAGAAGGATAAGCTTCACATACCTTGATTTCTTCCTAAGCTAATCCAAACTCAAGTCTCGGCTTCTCAAAATCTACAACACGTCATTAGACACCTCGGAATCCCATTTTAAGCTCGCACTTTATTTACAGAAATTTGGGCAGCATTTCCCCTGTAAGTTCAACAACCCCGAGAATTCAACTCGGCCAATATTATCAACAACAATACCAACAACCATATAAGCAACATCAATAATCGATTCAAAACGCATTCTAACATTAATAACCCTTTCGACACAATTCAACAACATTCCATCCACTACATAATGAAACCCGAAACCTCCAAGTTCAAGGAAACAACACAACACATTTTCTTCCTTCCGAATTCATGAACTACATTAATAATCCATTACTTCCACAAATTCAATAAACTATATAAAATTCCATAACAAGCCGCAAACAACTATAACTTCACTTTGAACCATTAAACTTTCATTAGCACCATAGAACCCGCAACACAACAATCCAAACATACTAAATAAATTTAGTTCATTCCTTGTCACAAAACAGCCCATACTCATGGCTCAACATCAACATACAAAATTTCATGAATTTCATCCATTTCTACACACTATCCCCTCCGTTTTAATCCGTTAAAATTCTAAATACACTCGTTAACAATGAAAAGGAACCGTATTCATACCTTAAGCATGCAGCCCCCACGTTATCACTCTTCTCCTTGGTTGATTTTTAGCTCAAATTGAAGACAACGCAACGACAATACTTTTCTCTTCATGGGCTTCGGAATTCGGGGCTCAGATTTTGGTCAAAATTGGTTTTTCTTCTCTCCAAGGTTCTTCTCTCTCTCTTTCCAGAATTTTCTGGGTATTCTTGGTCTGAAAAATGAGAGGAAAGGGCTGAAATTAGACTTACATAGGCATGGTTCATGGGCCTAACCCGATTGGGCCCGATTTGGGCCTAGCCCACTGACCTTTCCGCCTTAAAACGTCCATATCTCCTTATCCCGATGTCACCTATGGGCCCACGACCTATGGTTCGAAAGACAATTCAATTATCTACAACTTCTATCTTTGGTGTTTTTCCAAATTCCAAACTTATAATACCGTTTCTGCCCCTCGAAGTCAGATCACCCGAAAACATTACTTAAAAATATTTGTTTGGAGGACTTCCACTTTGATTTGGCTCAAGGGTCCTTCTTGAGTTATGTTTAACTTCACATATGTGATTCATATAAATTGTCGCATGTCCCAAAAAAAATCTCGGTGTGTGGACCCCACCTCACTTGCGAATAATCCGACGTACAAAAAAATACGAAATATAATGCGTCAACGTGAGTTTAAATTATGAAGCAACAACATGATTGTGAATTTTTGGACTCCAATTTTTCTTGGTCATGGCCGAATGGCCTCTTGTTCTTTCTCCATGCTTCTTGAATTTTCTAGGGTGCTAAATGATGAAGATGAGTTAATTAGTTATCTTTTGCCACTTATATAATTAACACATGTGGGCTATGTCCCACACCACACACATGGCCACATATGGCCATTTTCATGAAATATTTAGTTTCTAAAATTTCACTTCTAGCCCTTAATTTCCATGAAATGCTTAACTTTCCATAATTCACTTTTAACCCCAAATTTTTCTTATTCCCAATTTACCCTTAACACTTTATGCCAATGAAAAGATGAATATGCAACTTGTGCATTAACACAAAATCAACAAAACCGGAGATTAAAAGTCTTGTCCATAACTTGTCGCAACCAACTTAAAATATTCCAACGCACAAAATACGGGATATAACAATTAGCACCATCGATTACTATCTCCTACTTGTCCAAACCTCGTATACATCATACCCCTCGCTCGTCTATTCACTGTAGGCTAACGGGGAATTTTTTTTTTCGAGGTGTAACATTCTTCCCCCCTTTTGGAACATTCGTCCTCAAATGTTAAGTCGTCGGGGATTGTAGAAAAATTTCGCCAGAGTTTCCCCTGTAATATGGCACTACCGTCCTGTCACAACAATCCATAATATCATTGCCTCACAGGGCCACAACATAAAAGCAATATAAACTGGCCACACGCGACCCATATACATACATTAAAGCATACATACCTTATCACCTCGACGTTTTGTCATACCTTTCTTCTGGGGGCTGAAATAAATGTGGATATGTGGACTTCATCTTCTCTTCCGCTTCCCAAATCATTTCTTCTCGATTGTTATTTCGCCATAGGACTTTCACTGAAGCTATTTCCTTATTCCGAAGTCTTCGTACTTGCCTGTCTAGAATGGCAATTGGCACTTCTTCGTAAGCTAGCTTTTCTGTGATCTAAACATCATCTATTGGCACAATCTTTGCGGGATCTCCCACACATTTTCGGAGCATGGAGACGTGAAATACGGAATGAACTAATTCAAGCTCTGAAGGCATGTCACACCCTTAATCCGATAGGGTGTGATGGGCACCTGACCCTTATTTAGGGCCGAGCGAACCCGCTGACTCCCGTAATGCTCACAATCATGCTGGCCCTCAAATCATGCCACAAATACATAATGAAAGTTTTACGAAGAACAATACGCTTTTTACCTTTCTTGAGTCAAATAAAATCTGTAACATATAAAACTTATAATACAATGTGTAATAATACATCGGCTTACATAGCAGCTTACACAACCGACATCTTATACCCACGACGCTGACTGCAAAATCTCTAACACAGAACATGATACCATAACATGCCACACCAACTCGGCAGCACTCCGGAGAAAGTGGAGCTCGCCAATCCCGCTGGAACATCTTCTACTAACGTCTTTAGCTCATCTGGGTGTACCTGCGCGGCATGAAACGCAGCCCCCCGAAGGGGGGCGGAATTTAATATGTACCGGGTATGTAAAGCATGAAACATAATAAGCGGGATCATACCGAACGAAGAGGCATCAAAAATCATAAGACTTGCTTTTGAAAACATTTATCATGCATATCAAAGTCATATAATCCCCATATATACATATAGCGTGTCCTGGCCCTCCAGTGAGGGACTCGGTAGGCAAAATCATCATATACATTTACATATATCGTGCCCCGGCCCTTTGACAAGGGACGCGGTAAGTAAAATCATATCGTCATCATGCATGCATATACATATACATATACATACCGTACCCGGCCCTCTAGTGAGGGACTCGGTGAATAGCGTGTCCCGGCCCCGCTAGTAAGGGACTCGGTGAATAATCATACCGTACGCGGCCCTCTGGTAAGGGACTCGGTCATATACCGTACCCGGCCCTTTCGGGACTCGGTCGTACCCGGCCCTTTCGGGACTCGGTGAATAGTCATATCATCATATACCGTACCCGGCCCTCTAGTGAGGGACTCGGTGAACAATGCAAAGGTATGTGCACGAATACGTACCCGACCCGGGACTCGGTGAAAGACATACTGAGCTTGCACGAGCAGAGTAGTGAGAAACCATATGCACATGAAATCATACTCACAGATTCAATGAAGTAATCTAAACGGAAGGTCATTTGAAAATCGGACCATAGTTGTATCAAATATCTTTCGGACGTTATTCGGAAACATATCAAACCGAATTCTAAAAAATCATAGCTACGTATCGGAATCATAAGTATACAGATCGTCATTTCAGACTCAATAGATAAGTATATAATCACACTCGGGAGTCGGAAAAATAGTCATATTAAGTTCCTTTTAAAAACAGGTCGTTGGAACCAAACATAGAAAGTCGCGGGACCACGGGCGAGCGTCAACCCAATCCGGGACCGCCTATGAAAGTTACAAACCTTACTCACTTTAGGACTTGCCACGAACATATCGAAGCAATTCGATCCCTTCTGTGAAAGTTACGCTCGTTCGTAGTTACAGAATCATTTAAAAGCAAAACTCTTTTGAAAACAAAACTTTTGTGCAACTTTTAAAATCCAAATCATCCCAATGACATAAGGACCATAGCTTGACCATATTGAGAATACGAATATCAAGATACAAATAAGAATCATAGGCATGCTCGGATTGCAAGAATAGAGTTACCTCGGGATTCGTGTCATACTTACTTGCACTAAGACATGCCAAAGAAAGAAGGTTGAGCTTTACATACCTTAGCCGCTTCCTAAGCTAATCCGAACTCACGTCTCGACTTCTCACGATCTACAATAACGTCATTAGGTATCAACCATTAGTCATAACACTTAAGAATCCAACTCCAAGTTAACGCTTTGTCTACAAAAATTTCATAAAGATTTCCCCCATAACTTTAACATCCCGAGAATTCAACTCGGCCAAGTCACAACAACCAAACCAACAACCATACCAACAATATCCATAAGTGATTCAAAACGCATTCTAACATCAATAATTCCTTTCTACACAATTCGACAACATTTCATTTATATTCAAATAAACTACATATGATCAATTCAATACCAATGCTCTCAAGTTCAAATACAATCCAAGGTCATTCAATTAAGATTCAAGAACATTTCAAACAATCCGCTCAATGATCAAACAAGCCAAACCAATACATGCTTTTCACCAAACCATTCCAATTCAACAAGAACACTACCAACACCTCTCTTTCTTCCACATTCATAAATTATGTCAACAAATCCATACATTATCATCATCATTTTCATCAATTCAAGCAACTATATTAAAATCACATTACGTTCTAAATCAGCCCACAACAATTACGACTTCCATTTGAATCATCAACCCTTCATTTTCATTACATAATCCACAACAAACAACAACTAAAATACTACATAAAATTTGTTCCACACTTTTACACCACACTATATATATCCACGGCCACCCAACACAACACCCTAACTTCATGAACTTCATTCTTTTCTACATATCACAACATGCATAAACACCCATAAAACATGTAAGGAAGATTGAACCTTACCTTTTTCCCTTCAACTTGTCTCCTCGGCTAGGACTCACTTTCGCAAGAATGAACGCTTCGCTTGTTCCAACAACTACTTCACGTCGACGAGGACCTTTCAATTAGTGGAAAGGATAGGAGAAATTAATTTTTCATGGTCAAGACTCAGGGTCAAGTTCGCTTGTACCCCCTTGGCCGACTCTCTCTTTTTTTTTTTTTTTTTTCTCCATCTCTCTTGAGTTTTCTAAATATAGAAGATGAATTGGTCTTGTTTTTTCATGACTTAGGTATATATATATACATAGGGGCACATGGCCGGTCATGTGCCTTTTATTTTTCTCAATTTTTCTTCCATTTTCTAGAATTCTCTTAAGTGGCCCAAAAATGAATTCTTGTCTTGCATGGTCTCAAATTATATACATGTGTTCATACATGCTCCTCTACAAATATAAATGAACACATGGACCCCTTGATAGCTTGAAACCATTGGCTAGCCATGTGTGGGTCCCACGGCCACATGGCTAGTTGTGGCTATTTTATGAAATAATTTTTGCCAACTTTAGCCTCAATTTCTCCTTATCCCAAATTTACCCTTAAGACTCCATACCAATAAAAAGATGAATACGCAACTTATGCATTCTATAAAAAAAAATTATAACCTTGTCCTTAACTTCCCGCCATTAACTCGGAATTTTCAAATGTACAAATTGCGAGGTATAACATCCTTCCCCCCTTTAGAACATTCGTCCTTGAATGTTCAACTAGTCTCGTAAGGTCTATTAATGAGGGGGGGGGGGTTTCCTTTATCACCACGGCGTGCAATCTCATCCATCGATTATATTCCTTCCTCATCTTTACTTAATCCCTTTGTTGCCTGTAATGCACTTCTTCTACTTCTCAGCCTTCATATATTTGACCGAAATTTTGTTAGTATATCACTCTTATTTAAATGTTTATCTCCACTATCGTAGTCTTGGCTATCCTTTCATCAGTCCTTATTCGTTGTTGGCTTTCCGATGCGGACTTTTTCATCCTTGTAGTTGAATGCCGTTTCCACATTAGTGACTCATATGATTCCCTAGCATGTGCCCTCATGTTTAAATTACTTAGTGGTCCATAAACCTTCTTCTAGCATCCGGTGGACTCTTTTATTTCATTTATGAGGGTAACTTTTCTCCTTCCTCCAAGATTCTTCAAACTATCACTCGCCGTTCTTTTTACTTCGACGGTCACCATCATTCCAAGTGTTCTCTTAGGTTCATTATATATGTATTTTGGCCCTGTGAGGCATTGTTGGTATTTCCTGTGTGCAGCTTTTGAGATAGTAAGGAATATAGAGGAAACTCTGCCGAAATTTTCCCAGAAATAAAGAGAAAATGAGATGTAGGTTTGTAATGCGACTTGAAAGGCCGTGTCCACCGTAATGGTAAGATTTGAGTAAGTTGTGAGTATGGCTGACCTCGAGAAAGAAGTAATAGTATGATTAAGACAAGAGTAAGGAGGAAAATAATTGTGATGGATGTGGATATATTGATAAGACAGCTAGCGAGATATTAATGATAAAGTGGATTAGAAAGGGTAAAGGGTTAAGAAGTGTTATATTATGGGATTGGTTACGAATAAGATATAATGTGAATACAATGAGGGTTATTATGAAAATAAATGAAGCCTAGTGAGAAAGTGGCCAAGGTTATGATGTGATCTATGTAGCTAGGATACAAAGGCAAGTGTGAAAAGGAAAAACAAGCTATGGAACGAATAAGGAGGGGTTTGAGTTAAATATTAAGAGACGACACGAGATAATATGCCTAGAATGTCACAAGTTGAGTTAAGGGAATTACAAGAAGGAAAAGAAGTTTAAATCGAGATCCCTAAGACCCCATACGACTAGTTGAACATTCGAGGACGAATGCTCTAAAGGGGGAAAGGATGTTATACCCCGTACTTTGTACGTTGGAATATTCTAAGTTGGTTGCGACAAGTTATGGACAAGACTTTTAATTTTCGATTTTGTTGATTTTTTTGTCTTAATGCACAAGTTGCATAATCATCTTTTCATTGGTATGGAGTGTTAAGGGTAAATTTGGAATAAGAAAAATTTGAGGTTAAAAGTGAATTATGAAAAGTTAGACATTTCATGAAAATTTGGGGCCAAAAATGAAGTTTTGGAAACTAAGAATTCATGAAAAAATGGCCATGTGCCTGCACATGACTTGTGGGCCATAGGCCACATGTGTAAATTATATATGTAGAGAAAGATGACTAATTTAAGTCATCTTCATCATTTGTCACTCTTGGAATTTTCAAGAAACTTGGTTCGGAGAAAGACAAGGCCTATTCGGCCAAGACCATGGAAATTTGCGGTTCAAGAATTGATCACCAAAAATTATTTTCTTCTAGTTTCTCTACTAATTGAAAGGTCCTAAACAACATGAAGTGGTTGTTGGAGCAAACAAATCCCTTGTTCATGCAATTCTCAACCCTAGCCAAGTTGAAGAACTAAGTGGAAAAGGTAAGGTTTAATCCTCTTTTATATGTTGTGGATGGTGTATGTAGGTCGTAGTATGTGAAAATGGATGAAATTCATGAAATATGGCATGTGTAAGTGTTGGCCGTATGTATGTAGTGGTGTGTAGGAATGAAGAATTGAGTGTATTTAGCATGTTTGTGTGTTGTTGTAGTGTGTAGAAATGAATGAAGCTCATGAAATTGTGATGTTGGTGGTGTGGCCGAATAGTGGGCTGATTTGGTAGGGTATGATGAACAAATTTTATTTAGTATTTTTGGTTATTGTTGCATGGATTCTACGATGGAAGTGATGGTTTAATGATTCAAATTGAAGTTATAGTCGTTTGTGGTTTGTTATGGAAGTTAATGTGAATTAAATGTAGTTTCTTGAATCTATGGAAATAATGTTGTGAACGTGTGGATTATCGAAGTAGTGGATGAATTTGGAAGAAAGAAATGTATTGTTGTTGTTCTTATGGCATTTGGAAGTTTCGGTAAGGTAGTATAATGGTTGAGTTGTTTTGAATATTATGTGGATTGTTGGAAGCATTCTTGAATCTTATTTGAATGATCTCGGATTAGTATTTGAATATGTGGGCGTCGATGTTGGTTTGAACGTATGTAGTCGAATTGAATGAATGGAATGTTGTCGAATTATATGGAAAAGAATTACTAATATTAGAATGCGTTTTGAATTGGTTATTGATGTTGTTTATATGGTTATTGGTATTGTTGTTGAAGAATTGGCCGAGTTAAATTCTCGGGGTGTTGAATTTACAGGGGAAATGCTGCCCAAATTTCTGTAAATAAAGTGCGAGCTTAGAATTGGGTTCCGAGGTGCCTATGGCTAATGCTTGGCGTCTAACGATGATATTGTAGATTTTGAGAAGCCGAGGCTTAAGTTCGGAATAGCTTAGGAAGCGGATGAGGTATGTAAAGCTTACCTTTCCTTCTTTTGGCATGTCTTAGATATGGCTAAGTTATGATATGTTATGAGCTTCGGGGGTAATTCTATTCTTAAAGTCCGAGCATGTTTACGATGCTTACTTGCTTCTTGATAATGGCATCCTTATATGGTTTATATGTCTTTGTATGATTGGTTTTCAAATGTTGCATAATAAGTTTTGTTTTCAAAAGAGTTTTGTAACTACGAACGTCCGTAACTTTCACAGACAGAACCGGATGACTTTGAAATGCTCGTAAATGATTCTATGATGTATAATGACTATGATTTCCATAGGCGGGCCCGGATTGGGTTGACGCTCGTCCGTGGATCCCGCGACTTTTCTTTGTATAAGTGCTAACGACTTTTTGAAAAGAACTTAATACGACTACCTTTCCGACCCCCAAGTATGATTATATATTTATCGGTTGAGTCTGAAACAAGGATTTTTATGTATGCGATTTTGATACGTGACTATGGTTTCAGAAGTTCGGTTTGATATGTTCCCGAGTGATATTCGGAAGAAAATCTGATTTGACTACTGTTTTGGCTTATAAACGATGGTTCGTTTTGATTAACCTATTAAGTCTTTGAAAATGTTTTAAACTGTATTTGGTTACTCACGATCCCATCATTCTATTCGTTGTTACATTTTTCGCCAAGTCCCAAACTTGTGTTATCGTGCGCACTATGTGTATTCTGAAGTACGATGTGTATTCCGGATTATGATGTGTCCGGTTCGCCGAGCCCCTTTTTGGCCGGGAACCGTGTATGGATTATGGTGTTATGATGTGTCAACGCCGGCCCCTTTTCGGCTAACACATGTATATATATATATTTCGAAATATGAATTGATATGAAGTCTGATATGATATATGATCAATTGGTATCAGAGCAGTTCGTCCTAGGGGTTGTCTGCAAAGTCGTGTCAAGTAGAGTCTTGTTTATG
Organism: Lycium ferocissimum; assembly: GCF_029784015.1. NCBI lineage: Eukaryota > Viridiplantae > Streptophyta > Magnoliopsida > Solanales > Solanaceae > Lycium > Lycium ferocissimum. The sequence continues at coordinate 92,456 of NW_026725470.1, forward strand.
GTGTGTTGCGCGCCACATTTATCAACAGGAGGCTACGGGGCATCTAGGGTGGTTACTCTTCTTTCACATCTGAGATCGTGCCATAGAGCCAAGTCATAGGAGATGGGACTCTACCCCCGATTTGTGATTGCAAACCGAAGAATGACGCTGATAGAAGAAAGTGATTGATGATGTTGGAAATCACAAAGTACGCAGGTAAGTAAAGGTATGAAAGATATATGTTGGGAAAGATATTGAAGTTGCGATCGGAATACAAGTTGAAGATTAAAGGGGGAAAGTCAACAAGAAAGTGTAACAGGTGCCGTTTGAGTTGGGCATACGAGGTATGTTTATCAATTGGGTACTGTTGATGATGTTGGGAGCCCTGTGTGGCTGCGATATGCTATGATATGTCAGATTTGTTTTGAAAGCGGCTATATAAGCCGATGTATTGTTGTGCATTATATTACAGATTTCATACGATTACAGACTTTATTTGATTTGAAAAAGGATGAAAAGCATGTTTGTTTTCCGAAAAATTTTCATTATGTGCTTGTCATGTTTTGTGTCACACCCTTAATCCGATAGGGTGTGATGGGCACCCGACCCTTACCTAGGGCCGAGCGAACCCACTGACTCTCGTGACACTTATAATCATACTGGGCTGGGCCCTTAAGTCGTACAATGAAAACATAACGAAACCTTACCAAACATGCTTTTGATCTTCCTGAACTCAAATAAAATCTATAATCATAAGAAACTGTAACATGATACATAACGATACACCGGCTTTTGGAGCCACTTATACAACCGACATACTGTACACATGACACTGTTCGCAAATCTCTAATACGAACATGATACCATATGTGCCACACCAACCCGGCAAAGACTCCGGAGAAAGTGGAGCTCGCCAATCCCGCTGGAACATCTTCTACTAACGTCTTTAGCTCATCTGGGTGTACCTGCGCGGCATGAAACGCAGCCCCCGAAGAAAGGGGGTCAGTACGGAATATGTACTGGGTATGTAAAGCATGAAACATAATAAGCGGGATCATACTGAAGTGAAGAGTACTGAAAATCATAAGACTTGCTTTTGAAAACATTTATCATGCATATCAAAGTCATATAATCCCCATATATACATATAGCGTGTCCCGGCCCTCCAGTGAGGGACTCGGTAAGCAAAATCATCATATACATTTACATATATCGTGCCCCGGCCCTTTGACAAGGGACGCGGTAAGTAAAATCATATCATCATCATGCATGCATATACATATACATATACATACCGTACCCGGCCCTCTAGTGAGGGACTCGGTGAATAGCGTGTCCCGGCCCCGCTAGCAAGGGACTCGGTGAATAATCATACCGTACCCGGCCCTCTGGTGAGGGACTCGGTCATATACCGTACCCGGCCCTTTCGGGACTCGGTCGTACCCGGCCCTTTCGGGACTCGGTGAATAATCATATCATCATATACCGTACCCGGCCCTCTAATGAGGGACTCGGTGAACAATGCAAGGATATGTGCACGAATACGTACTCCGACCCGGACTCGTGAAAGACATACCGATTTGTACAAGCAGAGTAGTGAGAAACCATATGCACAAGAAATCATACTCACGTATTCAATGAAGTAATCTAAACGGAAGGTCATTTGAAAATCGGACCATAGTTGTATCAAATATCTTTTGGACGTTATTCGGAAACATATCAAACGGAATTCTAAAAATCATAGCTACGTATCGGAATCATAAATATACAGATCGTCATTTCAGACTCAATAGATAAGTATATAATCACACTCGGGAGTCGGAAAAATAGTCATATTAAGTTCCTTTTAAAAACAGGTCGTTGGAACCAAACATAGAAAGTCGCGGGACCCACGGGCGAGCGTCAACCCAATCCGGGCCCGCCTATGAAAGTTACAAACCTTACTCACTTTAGGACTTTCCACGAACATATCGAAGCAATCCGAGCCCTTCTGTGAAAGTTACGCTCGTTCGTAGTTACAGAATCATTTAAAAGCAAAACTCTTTTGAAAACAAAACTTTTGTGCAACTTTTAAAATCCAAATCATCCCAATGACATAAGGACCATAGCTTGACCATATGAGAATACGAATATCAAGATACAAATAAGAATCATAGGCATGCTCGGATTGCAAGAATAGAGTTACCTCGGGATTCGTGTCATACTTACTTGCACTAAGACATGCCAAAGAAAGAAGGTTGAGCTTTACATACCTTAGTCGCTTCCTAAGCTAATCCGAACTCACGTCTCGACTTCTCACGATCTACAATAACGTCATTAGGTATCAACCATTAGTCATAACACTTAAGAATCCAACTCCAAGTTAACGCTTTGTCTACACAAAAATTTCGGCAGAAAGATTTCCCCTATAACTTTAACATCCCCGAGAATTCAACTCGGCCAAATCACAACAACCAAACCAACAACCATACCAACAATATCCATAAGTGATTCAACACGCATTCTAACATCAATAATTCCTTTCTACACAATTCGACAACATTTCATTTATATTCAAATAAACTACATAAGATCAATTCAATACCAATGCTCTCAAGTTCAAATACCAATCCAAGGTCATTCAATTAAGATTCAAGAACATTTCAAACAATCCGCTCAATGATCAAACAAGCCAAACCAATACATGCTTTTCACCCGAAACCATTCCAATTCAACAAGAACACTACCAACACCTCTCTTTCTTCCACATTCATAAATTATGTCAACAAATCCATACATTATCATCATCATTTTCATCAATTCAAGCAACTATATTAAAATCACATTACGTTCTAAATCAGCCCACAATAATTACGACTTCCATTTGAATCATCAACCCTTCATTTTCATTACATAATCCACAACAAACAACAACTAAAATACTACATAAAATTTGTTCCACACTTTTACACCACACTATATATATCCACGGCCACCCAACACAACACCCTAACTTGATGAACTTCATTCTTTTCTACATATCACAACATGCATAAACACCCATAAAACATGTAAGGAAGATTGAACCTTACCTTTTTCCCTTCAACTTGTCTCTTCGGTTAGGACTCACTTTCGCAAGAATGAACGCTTCGCTTATTCCAACAACTACTCCACGTCGACGAGGACCTTTCAATTAGTGGAAAGGCTAGGAGAAATTAATTTTTCATGGTCAAGACTCGAGGCCAAATTCGGCGCCCCTTGGCCGACTCTCTCTCTCTCTTCTTTTTTTTTCTCCATCTCTCTTGAGTTTTCTAAATATGGAAGATGAATTGGTCTTGTTTTTTCATGACTTAGTATATATATATATATATATATATATATATACATAGGGGCACATGGCCGGTCATGTGCCCTTTATTTTTCTCAATTTTTCTTCAATTTTCTAGAATTCTCTTAAGTGGCCCAAAAATGAATTCTTGTCTTGCATGGTCTCAAATTATATACATGTGTTCATACATGCTCCTCTACAAATATAAATGAACACATGGCCCCCTTGATGTCTTGAAACCATTGGCTAGCCATGTGTGGGTCCCACGGCCACATGGCTAGTTGTGGCTATTTTATGAAATAATTTGCCAACTTTTAGCCTCCAATTTCTCCTTATCCCAAATTTACCCTTAAGACTCCATACCAATAAAAAGATGAATACGCAACTTATGCATTCTATAAAAAAAAATTGTAACCTTGTCCTTAACTTCCCGCCATTAACTCGGAATATCCAAATGTACAAAATGCGAGGTATAACAAGGCAATTCTAATTCGTACGCTACTTGACCCACTTTGCGGATGATTTTGTAGGGTCCAATGTATCGAGGACTTAGCTTTCCTTTCTTACCGAATTTCATCACCCCTTTCATCGGTGATACCTTCAAGAACACCCAATCATTAACTTGAAATTCTAGATCTCGCCGGCGATTATCCGCATGAGAATTTTGGCGACTTTGGGCTGTCAATAATCGATCTCGTATCACCTTGACTTTTTCTATCGCTTTCGCCGAATCAACTCGGCCCATTAACTGTACTTCTCCGACATCAAACCATCCAATTAGAGATCTACATTTCCTTCCATACAGAGCTTCATATGGAGCCATTTGGATACTGGAATGGTAGCTATTGTTATATGCGAACGCAATTAGGGGTAAGTGATCATCCCAACTACCACCAAAATCTAGTACACATGCTCGTAGCATATCCTCCAAGGTCTGTATAGTACGCTCGGCTTGTCCGCGCCTTGCGGATGAAATGTCGTGCTGAGCCTTACTTGAGTACCTAGACCCTCTTGGAAGGATTTCCAGAACTTAGCTGTAAATTGTGCTCCTCTGTCTGTGATGATAGATACTGGAATACCGTGAAGTCTCACAATCTCCTTAAGATATAACCTTGCATAATCTTCAGCCGAATATGTGGTTCTGACTGGGAGAAAATGAGCTGCCTTTGTTAATCTATCCACAATCACCCGTATAGAATCATGCTTGCCTCGAGAGCGGGGCAATCCTACAATAAAGTCCATATTGATCACTTTCCATTTCCACGTAGGAATTTCTATTGCTTGCAATAATCCTCCTGGCTTTTGATGTTCTACCTTTACTTGCTTACAATTCGGACATTTGGCTACAAATTCTGCTATGTCTCTTTTTATGCCATCCCACCAATACATCAATTTAAGATCATGGTACATCTTTGTCGTTCAAGGATGAATAGAATATCTGGAGTAATGAGCTTCTTCTAGAATTCGGCGGCGTAGTTCCACCACATCCGAAACACATAACCTATTCTGATACCTGAGAACCCCATCTACCGAGACTTCAAATGGTGATTTTTCTTTTGGAAATTTCACACCTTTATAATACTTTAATTTGGGATCCTCGTATTGGCGCTTCTTTATTTCTGCATCCAAGGATGAAACTGTGGGATTGTTAACACTGACTCCTGCATTGCCTGAATCAATTATACGTACTCCAAAATTTGCTAGCTGACGGAGTTCATGGATCATTTCTTTCTTCTCCAAAGGCACTTCACATAGGCTACCCATAGATCGGCGACTAAGCGTATCCGCCACCACATTTGCCTTCCCGGGGTGGTATAAGATATTCACATCGTAGTCTTTCAATAGTTCTAGCCACCGCCGCCGCCGCGTATTCAACTCCTTCTCGTTTAAAAATATATTAAAGACTCTTATGATCTGTATAGATATTGACATGCACGCCATACAAGTAATGTCTCCACATTTTCAAGGCATGAATAACTGCAGCCAATTCAAGGTCGTGAGTTGGGTAGTTCTTTTCATGCTTTCGCAGTTGTCTCGAAGCATAAGCAATGACTTTTTCATGCTGCATCAATACACATCCTAGCCCAACACCGGAAGCATCACAATACACAACATAGCCATCCGGCCCTTCTGGAAGCGTTAAGACTGGAGCTGAGGTTAATCTGTCCTTCAACTCTTGGAAGCTATGCTCACAGGCGTCGTTCCACTAAAATTTTGTTGACTTCTGGGTCAACTTCGTCAATGGGGATGAAATAGATGAAAAGCCCTCTACGAATCTCCTGTAATAACCTGCCAAACCCAGAAAACTACGAACTTCTAGAGGCGTCGTAGGCCTTGGCCAAGTCTTCACCGCCTCTATTTTCTAAGTATCAACTCTAATGCCATCATCTGAAATAACATGGCCCAAGAATGTCACAGAATTTAGTCAAAACTCGCACTTTGAGAATATTGCATACAACTCCCGAGTACGGAGAATTCCAAGGACAATACGTAGGTGATCTGCATGTTCTGATTCTGTGCGAGAATACACTAGAATATCGTCAATGAAGACTATCACAAACAAATCCAAGAGATGCCTGAATACATTATTCATCAAATTCATAAACACTGCCGGAGAATTAGTTAGCCCAAACGACATTACTCGGAATTCATAATGGCCATATCTTTTCCTGAATGCTGTCTTGGGAATATCTTCCTCTCTGACTCTCACTTGATGGTAACCCAACCTCAGATCTATTTTGGAAAACCACTTGGCACCTTGCAGTTGATCAAATAAATCATCAATCCTTAGGAGAGGGTACCGTAACATTCTTTACTGTCACCTTATTCAGCTATCTATAATCAATACACATTCGTAGGGAGCCATCTTTCTTTATCACAAATAAGCATTAGCATAGCATGAGGCAATCCTACGGTGATGAACCGGGCCTAATAAACCCCTTCTCGAGCAAATCTTTCAACCGAGCCTTTAATTCTTTCCAATTGCACTGGGAGCCATTCGATAACCGGAGGAATAGAAATAGGCTTGGTATCCGGTAACATATCAATGGCGAAATCAATCTCCCTTTACGGAGGAAGGCACTGGAAGTTTATCCGGAAATACATCCGAAAACTCATTCACTACCGGACAGCATTGAAAAGTTGGCGATGTTGCCTCGGTGTCATGAACCCGGACTAAATAATAAATATAGCCCTTGGCGATCATCTTTCTTGCTTTAAGGTAGGAAATAAACCTACCCCTTGGAGTTGCCGTATTACCCCCATTCAATTGTTATACCATAATACCGCCATACGAGTCTATATGATCTCTCGAAAATTGAAATCGAACTAATTTCATTCGGCAATCAACATTAGCATAGCATGAGGCCAACCAATCCATACCCATTATAACATCGAAATCTAGCATTTCTAGCTCCACTAAATCAGCTTTGGTTTGGCGATCGCATATCACAATTATACAATCTTTATACACTTGTTTAGCTATCACGGGATCACCAATCGGAGTGGATACCTCGAAAGGTTTGATCGGCTCGGGTTTCACCCCAATACGATTAGCAACATAGGGGGTAATATAAGATAATGTGGAACCCGGATCTATCAATGCATATACATCATGAGAAAACACAGTCAATGTACCTGTGACCACATCTGGAGACGACTCAAGATCCCGCCCTACTAGCCTCTATTGTCGGCTAAAGCATATAAGGCGGTCGTACCGTGTGGCACATGAGGCATGGGTAGAGGATACACTCGTAGATGCTCCCCTTGGCCCCTACCTCGGCCATGCTTTGGAATCGGGAATGCCGCCCCAGTAGGACGTGCGATGAGGAACCCGCCGCCGAACATCATATATATAGCATGCTTTTGGCCGAACCCCACCTCTACCGTATCCTCGAAGGACATAGATCTCGCGTTAAGTGTCCGGGACCCCGCCCACATTATATCAAATATAACAAGCATCCGTGTCGTAACGTCTCGGCGACATGGCCTCGAGTGCAATTTTAGTGCTCGTTATCCGTATTTTTGCGTATTCCGATCGCATCAAGGGGGAACGGGTGGTCTCCTTGGCCTGGTGGCCGGAAATTTTGTAATCTCCCCCAACCGAGAACATAGGGGCTCTCGACTAATTAGAGAATTATATATGGTTATTAACCCCTAAGCCCCCTAAGAAAAAGAACGGAAAGAGCGAGAAGATTTCCTGCTTAAAATCCGTGAACCGGGAGGTGCACTCGGGAAAAGCTTCGTTTGTGGATTGAAATTTCAAGAAAGGTAAGACCGGCTCGAGTGCCAAGGAATATGTCTATCGTGGCCCCCCTCTAAAATCGCTACCGTGCCGATAGATGACGGCCCTTTGCTCGGCCCTCTATCATTATCGCGATCACCCTCTGCGGAGGTTGTTGTCCTTCAAGATTTTGGGCATGTGCTTGAATACGGGAAATATCCATCCCATCTGCAACGAAGCCGTTAGGCAATCCTTAAATAAATGCAGAACCCCCTAGGCCTCTCCACTAAACATCTGTGCACCCGGTCGCCCATGTCGGCTACCATAGTAGGAGCATATCTAGCCAAAGAATTAAATTAAAGGCTATACTCCTGGGCGCTCATATTACCTTGCTTCAAATTCAAAAATCTATCTGCTCTAGCTCGGTGGACCTCGGGCGGCAAATAATGACGAAGGAATGCATCAACAAATTCTTGCCACATGGGAGGGGGCGCATTCTCTTGCCTCGACGCTATCCAATTGTTATACCATAATACCGCCATATTTCGGAGTCTATATGATGCTAACTCCACTGATTCAGTCTCGGGGTTATTTTAATTATAAGCATGAATAATACGCAATGTTCTTAACATTTCATCATATATAAACCTTGCGGGTCTTCGATTCTCCGGTTTTGACCCCGAAAATTCGGAGGATTTGGTTTCCGCCATGAAGTCACGGGCTCTAGTACTAAAGCCGAACGATCACTTGGGCCCGTATTTTGCCTTTGTGCTTGAGCGGCAACCAATTGTGTCAATAAATTAATAGCCTCGGTCAATTGTTGACCCGATGTACCCGGCTGGAGGACTTCGTCGGAGGCATGCATGGGCGGGGGGCGAAGCCCCTTTCCTTGCTCTTCGTCACGGAATGGGGGAGAGGGGGCGGAGTAGCGGAGGCATTAGATAAAGCCTCATGATGCGATTCGGACTCATTCGCATTCATGGGCGGCTCTCTTTCCCCGCCTTTTCATAGTAAACTTTGCCATATGGAGGCGACCGGTATTAGCTTTTCCTTTTGGCGGCATTTTGCGAAATCACAGGAGGAACATACTGAGGGATATAGGTGAGGATTTAAATCTTATACTCGGCTTTATCGCACGATTTCTTGAGAAGGAAGATGGTCATTTTTCCTAAATGTCCTGCAGGAGAGACCTCACATTTATTAGCGTGGCGCGCAACACACCATAAACAAGACTCCACTAGACACGGCTCGTAGATGTAACTTCCTAGGAAAAGGCTAATCGATCTGATCGCGATTCGATACCAGCCCCCGTCACGACCCGAACTACGTGCCGCGACGGGTATCCGGGGCTAACCACCGAACACCACTGTCCGTCATTTCGGGCATACCTATATGCTCTCATTCATACTATATGCTCATAATCATAGGAGTATATCATCATTGGAAACATAATTACTTTTATAAACGTAAGCCTTTTCGGCTATCAAAATAAAATATACGCCTATACACATACATATACATGGAGACCATGGGACCATACTACCCACACATGCGTATCTACGAGCCTGCCTCGAAATTTTGAAATACTAGACATATAGGACGGGACGGACAGACCCCTTCGTGCCTATTCATGAGTATATACATCTATGAGTCTTAAAAAGAATAATCAATAGCACCTCAACGACGATGGAGTGCTCACACGTCGACTACTAGCCTTGAACAAGAATCGTGGTGTGTCTCCTTGTCACTGCACCGTGGGGCATGAACACGAAACATATGCGTCCAAGGAAAAGGACGTCGAAGTACGAACATTGTCTAATGATTTCGTATGTATGTAAAGGATAGTGAATGAAATAAACATAATAAGAATATCATGAGGCATGGGTAGATGGGATACATTAGAATTGTTGTGTTGGTTTGCGTACTCTTGTAATTATAGATACATTTCACATATATTCATCATATAAGCATATCGGGAATTGTACATTCTCATAGCATGTGCCTTATCATATCACATTTACATCGTCTCGCCGTCAAGAAGATTACATGCATCATAACTTCAATCATATATCATCATGTCGTTAACCCGCGTCCGGGTAGCCATATTATGCCGCCCACTAGTGGTGTCGCTCTCTCGTCCGAGCCCTTTAGGCTCAGTGGAATCGTAGCAGCCCACTTTAGCGGTGACATGCCCGGCCATCTAGGCGCGGTGGAATCATATCATCATATATATAGCATGCTTTTATCATCGTACATTATACATCATCATAGTCATCACTATCATTCATGTCATATTCATATCATGGTTTCATCATAATTTAATGTCATCATACATAGATCATCAATTCATACATTAGAACTTGGAATCCCGCTCCAAGTATAATCATGTCGGGTGACATAAGGTCGTGGACCCCCGATTCCATTATGGAGCATTATATCATAGACTATAGCATTTCTAGACTTAGCTTATCATTATCGTTATCGTAGTCGTAACGTCTCTTTGATCTCGCATGGCTATTCGTGCTATATATGGCTCGTGGCCTCTTTGTAAAGATAGGACATTTGTAATTAAAGAAAATTCGTGACAATGCCATAGGACTCATGCCTTAGAAGGAAGGGATTAGCCTCACATACCTTTGTCGTTTAGCTATTCTATCGCTTGCTCGTTCTCCTTTAATGCACTTGTTTATACCTTCAAGAGAATTCGTATCGACATTAGCTATGTCGTCACATAACACACTCATTAAAGCTATAGAAATTTGGGCAGCATTTACTTTGTTTATACTACTTTCCACCATATTCCATATCAACTCCCAACATTCATAACGACAATCACAATATCACTAACAACAATCGTCATTCATTCGCATGATTCGTATTTCACAATTCTACTTCAATCCTCCATATTCATGACTAAAAGTCCATCGTCGTATTCTTTCATATCCAATACTTATTTCATTTTTTATAGGTCATTTATAACACATTCATAACATCAACATATCCATTTCCATGATTCAATTCAACTACCACACACTAGCAATACTATTCACACATTTGATGACCCATTTGCTATACACTTCTACAATCCATGTGTTTCAACCTATAAATACTTTAAACAACATGTAAAGATCATGAAACTTACCTTAGATGATGGAGGAATAAGCTTACAATGGTGATTCACCTTTAGCACCAAAACCCTATTTTATCTCCCTTGGGATTTCTTGACTTGGATGACTTTTAATGGGTTTCCTTCTCCTTATTCACCTTAATTCTTGATATTGATCTTTGATTTCTCTTGTTTTCTTATGGATGAAGTGGGTGGAATATTCTAGAGAGGTCTTGAAGTGTAGAGGTGAAGTGGGAAATGAAAATGAAATGAAAAGGGTCCCTTATATAAAAATGAACTTCAGCCCCGACCAGTTTATACGGACCAACATACGGTCCGTATGTTTTATACGGTCCGTATGTCCGGTCAGAGATCCGGTCCAGTTGAAGTATGCTCTACCGGACTGAATCTACGGTTGGACATACGGTCCATACATTTTATACGGCCGATATGTCGGCCGTAGGTTGTCCACTTTTCCGAGAATCGTTTCGTCGACTCGTTTGATCTCCGATCCTTATGGAACCTTCTTAACACTTTTTCCTTACTTCAATACCATTCTAAGGGATATTATAACTCTTCTCAAAGGGTCATTAAGACATCATTAACTTAATACTCGAAATTCTTATCCGATACCCAACATATGACTACGCTTCTTTAACAACTTTTCCTTCACCCGAATGTCTTTGGAAATCTTAATTAGCATCATCGATTACTATCTCCTACTTGTCCAAACCTCGTATACATCATACCCCTCGCTCGTCTATTCACTGTACGCTAACGGGGAATTTTTTTTTTTCGAGGTGTAACAATTGCCTCCTCAACAACAAATCAAGGGTCGAGATTTAAGCATACAAACATATCAAGGTAAGAATCGGCCTAAATTGATCAATCCGTGGCTCTTCATGAACTAACAAAAACTAGGTATTCAAATCAAATACAACAAAACAATTATGGTTTCAGTCTATGACCGTTGAATTTGTAGAAAAGCAAGGGAAGCCGAGATTATATCGTGTTTGGTGGTGTATCGATGAAGAGAGGGTAAAGCAATATTGAGCATTCACTGTATAAAGAAAAAACAAACTCATTATTTGTCATTTTCAGGCCGATGATGAGAAGAGAGAGGGTGGTGAGGCGCGACTGCTAGGGTTTCCATAGAGGAAACCCTTTTTCTTATCTTAGGGGTCGTTTGTTACTAAAGAAAAAAAATGAGAAAGGAAAGGGGGGGTCACCCCTTTAACCCTATTTTTGGGCCGGGTTAGTCCTTCATGGACTGGGCCTGGTCCGATTTTTAAAGAGATATTGCACTTTGACCTGAATATACATGGTATACACGTATATATACGTGTATACCTTTGTATATACAAAGGGGCAAAGACAAGATTTTAATAAAATGGCCACAATTAGAGATATCCATCAATTAAACACTTCAATTATGACCAAAGTTTAACTAATTAACCGTACAATTAAATTAAAGACATGATTAGTTATATAAAAGACTCAAATTGCAATTATGACCTTAATTGATTTAAACCATGAAGTTGGTTATTTCACATACGGCCATATTTAATCCAATCAACCAATTAAAGACTAATTTTGCAAAAAATGACCTCGATTGATTTAAACCATAAAGTTGGCTATTTCAACTAACGCCATAATTAACCAACAATTGATTATTTCAATTGTAGCCGTAATTAATCCTATAGCAAGCAAATTTTTAAATATAACCATAACTAACATTTAATTAATTATGATTAATCTAAAAATTTCTCAAAAAGCAAATTGATTATGCAGTATAAAAATTTGAGAGGTAAAATGTGTCACACCCTAACAATGGTAGGGCATGACGGGAACCTAACTCTCATCATAGTCGAACGAACCCTCAGACATACACTCTATCAAAACCTGTCATTTCAAAAACTTTTAAGAACATAAACTTTTTCCTAATAGAAATCATTATCTTTATAACGATTATGAAAATTTTCAATCAACTAAGTACGTTAAAACAATTGAAATCATCTAAAATACATACTCTTTTAAAATCCACAAGTGACTCAACTGACATCACTTTGTCAACATCTCGACAATCATACCACAGGACACTGTCTACAGAAGTCTCTAAGAAGTAAACTGAACATTATGAGTCAGGACAGGACCCTGACATACCTGTAATCATACATATCTATACATGACTTAGCACATCTTAAGAATGAGGTGGAACTTTCCAATCCCAGCTAACGTCCAAGCATTCTAGCTATACACTTAACCTGTCAAACAATCCGGTCGCGAGCATGAACGCGGCGTCCCGAGCAAAAGGACGTCGTACGGACAATGTACTGCCCCCGAGTATGTAAGGTGGTAGCAAATCATAATCATAATTCGACTCGGAGAGAAGAAATCATAATCTAACTCAATACCGTAGCCTTCGCTAGAAGAAACATAAATGTGCACACGAAGTCTCAAAACAATCTTTAAGTAAATAATGCATCCAACACACATGCCGCTTCCGACATGTTAACGGAATGGTCCCTTCGGACAGCCCTGCCCGGTTAGTATCACGTCCCCGGACGGTGGACTTAGCGTATTAATTGTAACTACGGCCCTTTTCGGGCGTGGCTTCGCTTAATATCACCATCATATTAACACAACTCAATCCACAAATACCAATTTCAATTCATATCATAAGTCACTAATCAATTCATCATAATCCAGTTATTAGCCTTAGTCTTTCATAAGAAGTTATCAAATTTGTATCTCACTAGACTTAGTGAGGACATACTTTCGAGGTTTGAGGGTAGAATTGTTATGAAATTCTTACTACTTATATTCTACTAATTTCATCTTATTGCCCTACACAAAGAATAAATGATCATATCAATACAAAGGGATGATACTATGGAATGTAAATATAAATCATAAATGAAATGAAGTAGTAAAATCTCGCACCTTCGAGAGTGTTTTGAAATTCAAACATTATCTTTCCTTTAGTATAAAACTCATTTCCTTAAAATCGTTAGTAAAACCATATACACAACTCAACTTGGCACCTTATGGGTGTTCCTCTGCATTTAATAGGAGTACAATATCAATAAGCCACCACAAGAAACATTTAGACCTTACTCGTCTAAGAATGGAATCATATGGAATACGTATAGAGTGAATAACACACAAGAATCATGCCAAAATGAAAGAAGGAATAGCCTTAACATACCTAGTCGCTACGTGATTAGCTTAACTTATGCTTCCAAACACTAGCCAATCACAATCAAGGTAAAGGAAACCGTAGACAACTTGAAAGAGGTTCATATAATTCTCTAAGCTCGTAATTAACATCCGTAAATTTGGGCGATTTTCCCGTAATCTTCGCTTCCTCTAATTCCAATTCAATTTAATAACACAATCAGCAACCAACAACCACAAGGACCATCTCATATAAGCCTCTTTAAACTCAAAGCATCAACTCCAAATATATACACCAAAATGTACCTACGCTTTGTATATGATATCTTCATACACTTTACTCTCCCAAGTCTAAGAACAACAACTTACCAACAACATCAACAACAATATCAACAATCATTTTATATCAATATCCAACTAATTCTATCCATTTAATCATACCAAAACAACCCCAAGTTATTTGATATCCAAAAAAATGATAACCGAACTTTCAACGTCATTTTTCTATTGTAACCCGTCAAATCTATCAATGATCATGGTAAGAACATCATTAACATCTTAAAATACTCCATATGAGCAGCCACCATTAAACTAATATCCCCAAGTTGAACTTTAGCTTAAAACGACGGCAACAACTTGTACTATACTTTACTCTTCATGAGCCTCGGAATTCAGGACCTCGAACTTGATCAAAACTTGGTTTCTCTCTCTAAGGGCTCTCTTCCCTCTCTCTAAAATGTTCAGGTCTTTTTGGGGTTAAATGTGAAGAAATTGCACGAATTTGGCCCTTATATAGGGGTCTTGGGTCGGTTCCACCAACCTTGGGTTGGTCGCCGAGCCATCAGTCTACCTTTTGATCTTTTTTGTCTTAAAATGTCTATAACATTTTATGTCTATGTCGTGTGAAGGCCCACAACTTATGGTTGGAAAGGTATTTCAATTATATACAACTTTCATATTTGGGGTTTTCCCAAATGCCCAAATAATAATGGGGTTATGGCCTCCCGGTCAAAGTCACCCGAAAACGTAACTTAAAAACATCTTTTTGGAGGGCTTATTTCTGGATTTGCCAAGGGTCCTTCTTGAGTTGTGTTTAACTTCACATATATTGTTCATATAACTTGTCATACATCCTTTATAAAAGTAAGAACATATTTGCCGTATCTTGGACCGTGTATATATATATATATATGGCCAGTATATTTTGGCTGAATATTATGTCGGTGGCAGCTCTTTTTTTTATATATTTCGTACCCACCTCAATTTATCTCATTTTTCTCATTTCCCCTGACCTCTAATAGTTCTACAAACCCTCTCCAACATATGTAAACAACCCCCCAAGTCAAATCAAAGAATTAAAGTGAGAATCAAGTGCCAAAGGTTTCCATAGTGTTGTTAAAGCTTATTTTTCTCTTTGTATTAGCTTTGAATGATGCTTCAAGGCAAATTAATCTTGGAGTTGTTGTGTTCTTATGTCCTTGAGGTAAGAATTCATCCTATTTCCATGTTTATGAGTTTATGTGACGATTATATTAGGTTTGGAGGGAAGAAAGTTTGAGGGAAGGTTCAAATATGAATTTGAGATCATGTTGAGTTGTAATTTGTTTTGAGCTATGTTGAGAATGTGTTTTTGAGCTAAAATCTTGTTTGTATCGATGGTGGTTGATGTTGAGATTGTGTTGAGGTTGTTATACTTGGTATATTTGGAAGAAGGAGGTGTATAGGCATCATATGCGAAGCGTATATCGGGTTGTTCTATTATATATCTCTAAATGTTGTTGATATGAGTTTAAATGGTGGATCATATGAGATTGTTGTGTTGATTGTGGTTGTTGGATGTGTGTGATGACTAAGAAATAGGGGAAAAGCGACCGTTCATTTTAGAATTGATTTATCATTTGATATATGTGATATACTAGTACGTCTAAGCTTGTAAATGCCTTCCTTTGTCATAGGATTGGAGACTAGTTCATTGATTGGTTCAGGATTGTGTTGACGACTCGAGGTATGTTAAGGCTAACTTTCCTTCTTTTGGCATGATCCGTATGAATGAAACATAAACGTAACACTACTACTGTAATGATTCTATTCTTAGTAGCTAGGATGTTCTATATTGATTCATGTCCCATCAATATTGTTCTTAGCAAGTTCCTCTCCATATTTAGTATGCTTATAAGAGTCAACATTATTGATGTTTTATTTCATAACGATATTAGGAGGTCTAACGACCTAACATCATTTCGAGCATTCAGATGCACTCTTATCATACTATGCATTATATATATATATAAACTATGACCCCATTGTGCGTTATATACGCATATACTTATATGATATCAATATGGTTTATGGGGAAGGTGATGGCATTATAGACGTACAACCACGTGATCGATTGGTCATATGATGAATATTATACCTACGAGCCGAATATATGAAACGATGGGATGCCCACAGAGGCTTGACAGGCGTTAAATACGCATATATATGTGTGGAGCGGGCATCATATATGCATATATATACATATATATATATATATATATATATATATATATATATATATATATATATATATATATATATATATCCCGATAGGCATATATATATATATATACATGTATGCATTCCATTCATCCCATGTATTTTTATGTCTCCTTTATGCTACTTTCATGCCTTACACACTCAGTACTTTGTTCGTACTGATACCCCTTTCACCTAGAGGACGCTGCGTTTTGTCGGGCAGTGCGGTTAGGATCAGTGTCGATCGCCTCGGCAGGTTGTCGTTCCCGATATTGGAGCACTCACTTGTCTTTGAGTTGCCGGCCCTGTTTTGGTATGTTTTACTTTATTGTACATATGGGTATGGCGGAGCCCCGTCTCGACTTTATTATGTCATGTACTATAGTAGAGGCTTGTAGATAGTTGTAGTAATATTAGACAATATATGGCCCTCTCAGCCTGTATTTTGTTCTATAGGTGTCTATGATGACCTTGTTGGCTCGTACAATTATGTCCAGCATGATTATATACGTATATCCTTTTGGGCTCATCCCTTTTAAGTATATTTCTCTTATAATCTCGCAGGCTGCTAGCTGATGACCCTCGTGGCCCATACTTGTGTACGATTACAATATAAAGTATGTTTTGGTGGTGCTCGACAGGTAGGGCCCAGGTGCCCGTCATGGCCTTCCGGTGTGGGTCGTGACAGCAGGTTAAAATCTTACCCCCATGATGAATCCTGAAAAACCCTTAGAAAATCTCCCAAACCGAGGTCACTAGCTTAAAATATGGAATGAAATGTCAAATCCCAGCTTTGGGACTAAACATCTGGATCGCCAAGGGTCCTCTCTTGCGATCACTGGTGACCCCTTAGACGGTCTTCGCCTTGAACTCGACCCATCGGGAATGTGACCAAGGTTCAGGATCACGATGATCGCCTAACATGTTTCGCAAACAAGACCCTGTCCCTAATAAATGCAAAAGAGGAAACCATCAACTGAACACTAGAAATCTAGTGTTCTCAAAACTTGGAATCGACACCCGAAACTCATTCGGGACCCCTCGACCATAAACCAAATATGTATTTCAGTCATAAAACATGCACCAAGCCTGCTCGCATACTTTAAACACCCTAACGGGGTCGCCATGACCCAATGTTCACCGTGGTCAACTCCAAATCATCTCAAAAGCTAATTTCTCAACTGAGGGTACAAATCTCACCCGAGCCCTTCAAGACCCGTTCTGACTATCTAACTAAGTCAAATTATGTTGCGAACCTAATTGAACTATCCAAACTGGCATATGGGTTTGTTAAGCCCAGATGTTGACTTTGGCCAACCGTTCATATTTTCTAACTTAAGGACTTCAAAAATATCCTTTTTCATCCGAATACCTCAATCATGCCACCCATCCCCTAGTCAAAAAATAATATTAAAGCTACATGCTGGGTCATTTAGCGAAAAAGTGGAATAAAATCTTAAAACAATCTAACAAGCCGTTACATCATCCACCACTTTAACACATATCCATTCCTGAACGTAAAGAGAAAGAAAGTACCACAATTGTCGAAAAGCCGGGGAAATCTACTTTGGATGTCCAAATCGGTCTCCCAAGTAGCCTCCTCGACCGGATGATGCTTTCATTGAATCTTTCAAGTTATCTCTTTAGATATCAACTTCCGGATCTACCTATCCAAAGTTGCCACCTCTTCTAAAAAATATTCAAATTTAATCAAGCAATATTGAATCCCATGAATCACAACAGAACCATCTCAACGGTACTTCTTCAACACTAAAACATGAAACACAAGTGTGAGCACTCGATAAACCGGGCAAAGCTAACTCATAGGCAACTCCTAATAATATCTCAACAATCTCAAAGGGACCCAATACATCTCTAGCTCCATTTTCTTTCTTTTTGAAACTTATCACACTCCTCATAGGTGAAACCTTCAACAAAACCTTAAATTTCAAACCATGAACTCTAAATCACAAACCTCTCGATCCGGTGATAACTTTTTTGCCTACTTAGCCTGCGAAGCCTCGTTGAATCAATTGTACCTTTTCCAAAAAATTTCTCACTAAGTTCTCGTACCTTAAGGCCTAAACAAACAACCAACCGAGACTAAATCATGACATTTCATACCGATTCAAATTACTTATAATTGAAGTTGGCCCAAATATGCATTATGGAATAGGGTGACCATTTCTATCATTTTTTATCGGCACATAGTTTACATCTCATTTATGGAAATCCATGTGCAGAAAGAGCTGGGTACTGGTATAACTTAGTGCATTTTTCACCCCTCAGACATAGTCTCCGTCTCTCCGAATGGACTATTTAGGTCCTCGAGGCTATGTTTCGTAGGCTTGTGATTGACTTTAGTGGTCACGCTAGACCAGCCTACACTTGGAGAAGTTTTCATACAACAATAGTTATCATTCGAGTATTAAGGTGGCTAAGTACTACATGGTAAAGTTGTCGCTCTCCGATTGGTTGGTTGTGCATTCGAGGTGAAGTCGGTACATATTTACCGAGAAATTCTTTTGGACAAGGTCAAGTTGATTCAGAGAGACTTCTTCCCACAACCTTAGAGAAGGCAAAAGCGTATGCGGATCAAAAAATTTATGATGGAGTTCATGTTTGGAGAGCGGTTCGTTGAAGTTTTAACCCACGGGCGGTGTGACGAGGTTCGAAAAGGGCAAGTCGAGGCCGAGGTACATTGGCCATTTGAGATCGAGGTGGCTCTGCGAGTTTGCCTTAACTCCCGGTTTGTCGGGTGTTCACCTTGTGTTTCATTTCGATGTTAAAGAAATACCATTCGTATAGTTCTCATGTGATTAAGTGTTACTTGATCCGGATTTGCTTCTGATAAGAAGAGCTAGTAGCCATTTTCGATAGTAGTCCGGAAGTCGAGATCAAAGGAACTTGCTTCAAAAAGAAAGTTCAATGGAGGCACTTCAAGTTGAAGAGGCTAATTAAGACTGATTTGGATATGCGGATCTAATCTATTCGAGAGTTCGTGTACTTTCTTTTCTTTGCCGTTCGAGGATGAACGTTCATTTTCAAGTTGTATCTAATGTAATGACCCGGTTCGTTTCGCTTTGAGATTTTGGACTTTTTCTCCAAAACACCCTCCATGTAGTTTCATCTTCGTATTAATGACTTGCGGGGATAGATGGTGTAGTTCCAGGTAATCGGGTGAGTCTGCACGATCATTTTTAGCAAATGGGTCTATATCGAAGTTTCACCAATTCCATTAGGTCCTGTGAACGTGATTTATGACTTAGTCGTGCAGCTTGGTTCGGGTTCCGAGGGGTTCGGATGATTTGGGTAATTGATTAAAAAACTAGTTAAGTTAAGGAATGGGAGTCAACCACGATAAATATCGGTCAAGATGACCTTTTTCGTGTTTTGGAGGTAACGAACAAAGCTCGTAGCGTGTTTTATGACTAAAATGAATATGTTTCGGAGTGTTCCTAGACACGTTTAGCGTATCGGATTGAAATTTGGGAGTTACCACAAAAATCCGGTGCCAAGAAACAGGTTTTCTTCATCGCAATCACGATGAAGGGTGCAGCACGTTTGCAACGTGCTAGCCGACGAAAGCAACACGATCATGCGGAAAGGGACCAGCTCTCTTAGAGAGGAAAAGGGGGACTCGTCCGTTCGTGCTTCGCGACGAGCGAGGTAAGTTACGTTAGAGATGGGTGGGTCGTGGGGTGGCTGGTTGCCATCGTTGAGGTACTGGTCGCGGCCACGAAGGGCAACTGATGCTTGGAGTATTAATTTCTCATTTCAAACCTCATTGTTCATAAATCAATTTTGGGAGCCAGGAATCCTGAGCTTGAGTGATTATAAGCAATCTCAAATTTTTGTTTCTGGGGTAAGTTTCTAACCTTAATTTAAGTATTTTCCGTAATTCTATCCTTTATTTAGGGATTTCATCCATGATTTCATCTTAGAGATTGTTGTTTTCCATGGAAATGGGCTAAGTAAATTATCAAACCGAAGGTCGATTTTGTTCTAGACTTTCTATGATTTTCGAGATTCTTAACCTTATGCTATAGGTAAGCTCATTTTGTGATAAAATTACAATTTTGACCTTCGGGACTCGACATGGATTTTTTTTGGTTGACTTTTTCGACTAAATATTAGTATAGCAACATAGGTATCTAATGTGAGTAACATGGTATGTTTAGTGTATATTCAATATTTGAATAGATTGGGCCCGTTAGGAAGATTAAAGGAAGGGTAAGGACTTTGATTAATTGTTTGGGTGCAATACCCTTATTATTTCAACATGTGTACGACGAAGTTGAAGTCACTTAACTTATCTGAATATAGAGGAATAAGGTTATTTTTTTTCGTCAAACAGAGCAAGTTTATTTAACCAATGAGAAGTTTATACACCACCGATCCATTTGGACTTCAGATCGCATCCTATATTTTATCTAAGCTACTACAATGCTTTTGAAAGTAAATAACCAACAAAACTAGCCTAGAGTTGTATTTTTGAATAGTATCGAGCAACCTACTCCATTTATATTTAGGTCATTAATAAACCGTAAAAAAATTTTTAAGCCTTGAACTATAGTTCTGTTTTTGTTAAACCTTTCATTCCTCCAGCCCATATATGATTTTTTCGTTTTGAAAAATCCAGATCTCGATTTTGCTTTTTTTTTTTCCCATATTACCCCAAACTTTTCCTCCTAAGTACCATCGTTAATGCCCCCAAGTTAACCCCCTTTCCGATAAACTTTGATCGAATCAAAAAAAGATTTGATCTTTTCTCCCCTGTAGGAACATAAAAACATTCAAGGATTTTTTCCTTTAGCCAATTTTACTACCCTTTATATTCAAAACAAGCATGGGTAAAATTGTCCCTTGGGAAAGCCCAAATAAAGTTTTTCCATCTAGGCCTTCCAATTTGAAAACAAAGATATAGGTTTTCTTGTTTAACCTTCCTCCCATTTCAACGATCAAGTGTGGGAATTAGTGTTGGAAACCATGTTCTTGCCCCCCTTTTTTCCCCTAATTTACCCAACTGTAGGAGTTTGCAATTAATGACCCTATTTTGAATAGAATCCATGAAACCCTTTCCCATGTCTTTCTTTGGGGCAATCCCATAATAGCTTGTAGATTGCGCTTTTTTCCATTGTACAAAAAAAAGACATTCATTCCACCAAATTTGATTAAACAAACCCAACCACCCAATTTTTTTTCACATTCTTGGGCAAAAAAAACACCCCCGTGTTCATTTCAAACAAGACACTTTAATATTTAATTCCCCCTATAAGACAAAAAATTTGATGACCCATCTCACTTTAGCGTATCTTCTCCACTAAAGGGAAACTCTTGGGTATTGAGTTTTATTTTGGGAGGCACTCATAAAAACTTGAAAAGGGATTTCCCTTTTGGGGAATAATCTCGTATTAGTTTTTGAAGACTTGGCACCCCCCCCAAAATAAAAAGCACTCTTCTCCAAATTTTTTGGAGCCCCTACCTTGGAAATGATCAAAAAACCCCTCCATAAGGTTATTGTTCGCCCCCGGTCCAAATATGTAAAGTTGTCTAGTTAAGGAAATGAGTTTCATAAACGAATGAAGTGAAAGATTGATGACCTACGGCTTCACCTATTTTGTTACCCCCTGATCCAAAAAAAAGGGTCGAGGGGGACCCACACACTCCCCGGGGGGGGAACCCTTCCCTTACCCAAACATATAATCTCTCATGCAAGAATAATATAAATGTTAAAAGTATCAAATATCATATAAA